>NC_057804.1:464491627-464685523 GCF_018294505.1 Triticum aestivum
GGAGGAAGCAGGAGGTGGCCGAGCAGGGTGGAGGTGGCGTGCGCGGCGGCGTCGCGGTGTCCGTCCTCCTGGCAGGGAGGAAGACGACAGGGGAGGGGGGGGGCGGCGGTGGGCTGGGCCGTTGGGGGAGCTGGGCCAGGTAAGTGGCGCCAGGTAGGTGGCCCAGGTGGCCTTCTCTCCCTTTCTATTTATTTCTGTTCTGTTTTGTTTTGTTTTTATTTAATCTTTTGCCACTGTTTTGAATTTAAAATAATTCAAACAATGCCAAAAGCTGCTCTGAATATTTTTATTTTGCTATATGGACTTTTCCAAAAGCTCATAAAATATTTCAGGGGTATTTGAAATTATATTCTAGTTATATGAATATAATTCAAATTCAAATAGCTAATGATTTAAATTCAAAGTCCCAAAAATAAATCCTTAAAAGTGTTCAATATTTTGGTTGGGACCAGAACCCTTACCAAAAATTATCAAACATTTAAGAAGAGCATTTTGGAGCAATGAATGAGATTTTTAGGGTTTTTGCCCTTCTTTTATTTAAGTTTTGGAGGCTTCCAAAATTCCTCAGTTCAAGTTTCGAAAATATAGACATGATGCACACATGAAGCTAGCCTAGAGCACTACCAGCAGCTAGGGATGTGACATGCTCCTATAGTGGACCTGGGTCGTGAGGTCTTGACCGAAAGGATCAAAACACTCGCGAGGGCGCCAGGGTCGTCCCCTCGCGAGACCTTGCGCAAGAGAAATCGAGGCCGAAGGGCGAAAAGTCAAAGAGCCATAAGTCAAAAGACAGCGACAGTTTCAATAAAACTTCAAATGAGAATGAACTAGCCAACTGCAGAAAGCAAATGAAAAAGCCACGTCCGGCACCTAGTCTAGTCTTCGACGTCTTCTCACCAGCGCGGAGCTAAGTGCTGCCACTGGGCGTGGGAGGGAGCCCCAGGGCCTGAGGTCGGCGCTCCTGAGACTCCGGGGCGTGTACAGCCCCAACTCATTATTACGTGAGAGTGTCATGGGCGGCGAGCTTCACAGGCGTTGGCCTTCTTCACAGGCTCCGAGCCTTTCTTCGGGGAAGCAAGCTTCACGGGCATTGGCCCTCTTCACAGGCTCCGGGCCTTTCCCAAAACGCGACAGCTTCACAGGCATTCGCCTTCTTCACAGGCTCTGGGCCCTTTCCAAAACGCAACAACTTCACAGGCATTTGCCTTCTTCACAGGCTCTGGGCCCTTTCCAAAACGCCACAGCTTTACAAGCATTCGCCTTCTTCACAGGCTCTGGGCCCTTTCGAAAACGCAACAGCTTCACAGGCATTCACCTTCTTCATAGGCTCTGGGCCTTTTCCAAAAAGATGATCTTCACAGGCATTAACCTTCTTCACAGGCTCTGGGCCTTTTCCAAAAAGATGATCTTCACAGGCATTTGCCTTCTTCACAGGCTTTTGGGCCTTTTCCAAAAAGATGATCTTCATAGGCATTTGCCTTCTTCACAGGCTCTGGGCCTTTTCCAAAAAGATGATCTTCACAGGCATTCGCCTTCTTCACAGGCTCTGGGCCTTTTTAGGGGTAAAACCTCCGGAGGTGCCGGATGTTCCACGCATTCTGGACTGGCACCCCCTCCTGAGTCTCCAAGCGCGCGGAGCCGGGCCTGGAAACATGAACAACCTTGAACGGGCCCTCCCACATGGGAGAGAGCTTATGCAGTCCCTCCCTGGAGAGAACCCGCCTAAGAACGAGGTCCCCTACCTCAAGAGTCCTGGGGCGGATGTTGAGGCAGTGGTATCGCCGCAGTGCTTGTTGATATCTCGCCGCTCGCAGCGCGGCTTCTCGGCGACGCTCCTCCCCCAGCACGAGGTCCATCTCTCGCATGGCGTCCTGCTGCACTTCGTCGAATGCCAGGACCCGTGCGGACCGACGTCTGACCTCGTGAGGGAGGACCGCTTCGGCTCCATAGACCAAGAAGAAAGGGGTCTCTCCAGTCGGCTTGGTTGCAGTCATGCGGATGGACCACAACACGGACTGGAGCTCGTCGTACCAGCCTCTGCCGCAAGCTTCCAACTTCTTCTTGAATGTTCTGATCCTGAGGCCCCTCAGGACCTCCACGTTGGCCTGCTCGGCCTGGCCGTTGCTTTGGGGGTGCGCCACTGAAGCGTAGCATATCTGCGTTCCAAGGTTAGCATAGTATGTTTTGAAGAGGTTACTGGTGAACTGCGAACCATTGTCGGTGATGATGCGGTTCGGCACCCAGAACCGGCTCACGATGCCCTTGATGAACTTTACCGCTGAACCCGCGGGGATGGTGCGGACGGCTTCCACTTCGGCCCATTTGGTGAATTTGTCCACGACGACGTAGAGGTAGCGATAGCCCCCTGGCGCCCGGGGAAACGGGCCCAGGATATCAAGCCCCCAGACTGCGAATGGCCATGTGAGGGGTATGGTCGGCAGACCTCCCGCCGGCTGATGGATCTGCTTCGCATGGAATTGACAGGCTTCGCAAGCCTTTACCAGTTCGACAGCGTCATTGAGCGCAGTAGGCCAATAGAAACCGCTTCGGAATGCCTTGCCCATGAGGGTTCGTGATGACGAGTGGTGCCCACAGTCTCCATCCTGTATGTCCGCCAGCAGCTCTTTCCCTTGCTCCCTGGAGATGCAGCATAGGGATACATCATTTGGTCGCTTCCGGTAGAGTTCCCCATCCCTGATGCAGTATGCTGTGGCTTGCCGTGCCACACGCTCCGCTTCCTCTTCCTCCTCTGGCAGGGTCCCTTGCGTTAAGTAACTCTGGAGCTCTGTGATCCAGCGCCCCTCCTGAGGCTCGATTGTTAGGAGCAGGCGCGCTCCTGAGGCTGGGCCATAGGCCGGGGCTCCCGAGGTAGGTGGCTGGGGGAGCCCTTCCTGAGGCTGCACCGTGTTTGATAGCGATGGCATGGCCGAGGGCTTGAAGAGCCGCTCCTCGAGGACGCCAGGCTCCTGAGGTAGCCGCCTGGATGCTCGTTTGGCGATGTCATCGGCCTCCTGATTGGTGCCACGGGGCACATGCTGCAACTCCAACCCCCAGAACTGCTTTTCCATCCTGTGGACCTCGGCAAGGTAGGCCTCCATGTGTTCGTCTCTTGGCTCATATACTTTGTTGGAGAAGTTGACGAGGAGCTGTGAGTCGCCCTTGATGGTTAGGCGCTTTACACCTAGGGCAACCGCGGCCTTCAAGCCTGCTATCAGGCCTTCATACTCCGCTATGTTGTTGGAGACCTTTTCGCCTTGCTGGAAACAGAGCTGCACGGCGTAATGGAGCTTGTCCTGAGTGGGAGATATGAGCACCGCCCCAGCCCCTGCGCCTTGCCTGGAGAACGCTCCATCGAAGTACATGACCCAGCCTTCTGGTGCCTCGCTTCCTAGGGAGAGGGATCGATCCTCGCCGGCCTTGAGGCCCGGCGCCTCCATCCATTCAGCCACGAAATCCGCTAGTGCGGCTCCCTTGATGACTCGGGTCGTGCTGAATTCGAGCTGAAATGCTTGCAGCTGAATGTTCCACTCGGCGACCCTTCCGGCAGAGTTAGGGCTCCGGAGCACTCTTTCCAAGGGGTACGCTGAGACAACCTTGATAGGGTGACCCTGAAAGTAGTGTCGCAGCTTGCGCGAGGCTACAAGTAGCGCAAGGAGAAGTTTCTGAGGCATGGGGTACCGTGCTCTCGCATCCCGCAACACCGTGCTGACGAAGTACACTGGGTGCTCGACGAGGCTTGGAGCGTCGGTGCTGGTGGCGTCCTCCGGAAGCCGTGGTGCCTCCTGAGGCGCCGGAGCCTCCAGAAGCTGGTTGCCTAGGGGAAGGGCCTCTTCCTCTCCCGGTGCGTTCCCCTGCGGCGGCTGATCTTCTTCAATCATGGTAGTGATCTCTGTGAGTCCTTTTTGGTCCTGCTTTGCCTTGGCGTGGGCAGCTGCCGCGGCCTTGGTCTGACGCTCCTCCCTAAACGCCACCAGGGCCGCGCTGGCAGAGTAGGGAGTTGCGGCGAGGTAGAGTACCAAAGGCTCTTGTGGGCGTGGGGCCACCATCACCGGTGGGCTGGTCAGGTATCTCTTAAGATCTTGGAATGCCTTGTCGGCCTCTTCAGTCCATTCAAAGGGCCCCTTTTTCTTCATCAACTAGAAGAAAGGCAGCGCTCGCTCCCCTAACCTGGAGATGAAGCGCCCCAGTGCAGTCACGCGCCCAGTGAGCTTCTGCATCGATCTGAGGGTCTTTGGCGGGCTCATGTCGTCAACCGCCTTGACCTTTTCTGGGTTGGCCTCGATGCCTTGGTGGGACATGAGGAAACCCAAGAGCTTGCCCGAGGGGACTCAGAACACACACTTCTCCGGGTTGAGCCTCAGGCTTACTGCGTTGAGGTTCAAAAAGGTTTCCTCCAGGTCTTTTATCAGGGTCTTGGCCTCGCGATACTTCACTACAATGTCGTCGACGTAAGCTTCCACGTTCTTCCCGAGCTGCGGGCCCAAGGTGATGTGCATGAGCCGCTGAAAGGTTGCCCCCGTGTTGTGCAGTCCGAAGGGCATGCATGTATAGCAGTACACCCCACACGGGGTCAGGAAGGTCGTCTTTTCCACGTCTTCCACCGCCATCTTGATCTGATGATACCCGGAGAAGGCGTCCAAGAAGCATAACAGGTCACACTCAGCGGTGGAATCGACGATTTGATCGATGCGTGGGAGCGGGAAAGGATCTTGCGGGCATGCTTTGTTAAGGTTGGTGAAGTCGACAGACATGCGTTCCTTCCCTCCCTTCTTTGGTACTACCACAGGGTTGGCCAACCAATCTGGATATCGAACCTCGTGAATGACCCCGTGGCTTCCAGCTTGAGGGTCTCCTAGACGATGAAGGCCTGCTTTTTAGTGGACTGCCGCCTTGCTTTCTGCTTCACGGGGCGCACGTTGGGGCACACGTTGAGGTGGTGCTCGATCACGCCCCGTGGGATTCCTGCCAGCTGATCGGGCTCCCAAGCGAACACCTTCTTGTTTGCACGCAGGAACTTGACCAGGGCTTCCTCCTGCTCGGGCCCGAGGTGGGCGCCTATGGTGAAAGTGGCGCTGGTGGACCCGTCCTTGTCGACGGGTATCTACTTGGTCTCCACCTTGTCTTGGGTGAACAACTGTTTCTTCTTGGCTGGTGCAGCCCCCTTGGGCTCGGGGGCCCCCACGTTGGCAGGCTGTGCTGCCGCCGCCGTCTTGAAAGCGAGCTTGAGCGCTCGCAGCGCATCCCCGGCGTCCCTAAGCACAGTGAGGACTCCGCTACTCCCGGGTATCTTCATGAGGTTGTATGCCGGGTGAGTCGAGGCCATGAATTGGGCCAGTGCTAGGTAGCCGAGGATAGCATGGTAGGGGAGGCCGATGAGGGCGATGTCGAAATCGACTAGCTCCGTGTGGAAATGGTCATAGGTGCCGAAGGTCACTGGGAGCCGGATCTGACCCAAGGAGCTGGAAGACCCGCCCCCGATGCCCATGAAGGGCTGGCTCGGCCGCAGCCGCTCCCGGGGTATGCGGAGGAGGTCGAAGGTTTCGACTGAAAGCACGTTGAGGCCCGCGCCACCGTCGATGAGGGTCCTGGTGACATCCACCTGGCAGATGGTGGGGGTGCACAGCATCGGGAGCGCACCCGAGCAGGCCGAGTAGGAGGGGTGGTCTTCCGAACTGAAGGCTAGCCTGGCATGCGGCTCCGACCGGTCCTGGGAAGCCCCCTGCCGCGCGGAGGCGGCGCCGACCCGGTAGATGAACGACTTGACATGGCGACTGGAGGGCGGCGCCTGCAAGCCGCCCAGGAGAGCCGCGACGACCGGGGAGGCCGACGCGGCGTGGTGGGAGAGGAATAGGTTGCACGGCGTTTCCCAAGAGGGCACGAAGGGATGAAGGGGCGATACTCATTGCTTGTTCCCCGCCGGGCCGGTGGCGGTGTTGACGGCGGGCGACGGGGAACGACGAGGGCGCCGGCCGACGGGAGCCGTCCGGGCGACTCGAGCGGCGTGAGCAGCCCGACGAGCGTCAGCCATGGATGCGACGGTCGGGGAAGAGCAGGGCGACGGAAGACAAATTCCAGCGCACCCCTACCTGGCGCGCCAAATGTCGGATTTAGGGTTCCGGCAGACCCTTGAGGTTCGAACACTGGGGTGCGCGTGGAGGTTTCGCCTTCTACCTACCTGTTCCTCACCGAATCGCTAGGATCTAAACTGCGAGAATAACAACACAAGAGATGCAGGGTTTATACTGGTTCAGGCCACCATGGTGGTGTAATACCCTACTCCAGTGTGTGGTGTGGTGGATTGCCTCTTGGGCTGATGATGAACAATACAAGGAAAAACAGCCTCACGAGGGTCTGTTCTTGTGGTGGTGTTGTCCCTTTGGAGGGGTTGATTCCAGATGCCTAGATACTATGGTGGCTAGTCCTATTTATAGGCAAAGGCCCTGGGCCTCTTCCCAAATATTGAGCGGGAAGGGCGCCAACAATTGGCCATTTTGAAGGGGAACATCTGGTACACTTATCCTGACTAAAGTTGGTCCTCGCCTGTCAAAGGCTCTGGTGGTGACGCCGGCTTGGGCTCCACGGTGACCTCCATCCTGCCGTTGGAATGGTCTTGGTCTTGTTGCACCGAAATGGATGCCTTTGCTTGATGCTCTCACCTGCGCTTGCTCCCCTTGCACCAAAGAGGAAAGAAGGACACTGCGCGGGCTGGCGCCCTCGATCGTCATGGCTTGCATCATGGGCACCTCGCGAGGTACCCCGCCTTGAACTCTCCGCCTCCTCGTGAGCCAGCCTGATGAGGCCGTGCCTGAGGAAGCTCCATGTCGTCTGCCCCGCGAGGCTTGGCCCCTCGCGAGGGTCTTGAGCTTGTGTTGATGAAGATGGGCCGTGCTGGACCCCCTTGAGCCACGCCGCAGGCCGCAGGCAGGGAAGTCTGGGGACCCCCGTTCCCAGAACACCGACAATATAGGTGTTAATGTCCCGCACAAGAGGACAAGCACAGTGTACAGAAAGCGTAAACACAGGATAACACAAGGAATAAGACGAACAGACTGAAGAAATAGAACTGAGGAAATTGAGAAAGTCTTCAATCAAAGTCTTCAAACAGATACGAACAAACACATAACAACATACTTGAGGAAATGAAAGAGTTGAGGAGATAGAACCAGTTAGCTCAGTGAAGACAATGATTTGGTAGACCAGTTCCAACTGTTGTCTCAGTTGTACATCTGGTTGGAGCGGCTGAGTATTTAAACTCGAGGAAACCCAGTCCCGAACACACAGTCCTCACCGTATTCTCCTTGAGCTAAGGTCACATAGACCTCGCCCAATCACTCGTGGTAAGTCGTCAGGTGACTTC
Organism: Triticum aestivum; assembly: GCF_018294505.1. Taxonomy (NCBI): domain Eukaryota; kingdom Viridiplantae; phylum Streptophyta; class Magnoliopsida; order Poales; family Poaceae; genus Triticum; species Triticum aestivum. The sequence continues at coordinate 464,498,985 of NC_057804.1, forward strand.
CGAACCTTCACAAACTCAGTCACTCGGCGATCCACAATTCCTCTTGGATGCTCTAGACCTTGACGCCTAACTGTCTGGAAGAAGCACAGTCTTCAAAGGAAACAAGCATCAGATCCATGCAGGATCAATCTCTTCAGTGACGCTCAATCACTTGGGGTTTTGTAGGTTTGGGTTTGGGATTTCCTTACTTGATGATTTTCACTCAAAGTCCTCGGAGGATGGGTTGCTCTCAAATGACAAGTGTCAGTTTCTCTCGGAGTAGCCAACCAGCTAGTGGTTGTAGGGGGTGGCTATTTATGGCCGGGGAGCAGCCCGACATGATAAGACATAAATGCCCTTGTCTGATATGACCGTTAGGTGGGTAGATATTTTGGGACAACTGGCGCGTAGCACAACAACGGTCGGAATATTGGTGTTCGAATTCCTCAGGGATATCATGTTCCTCACTTTGTAGGCAATCCGGACTGGCGAATTCCTAACTCTCCAGTCAGAACTCTCAGAGACCAGAAGAACTTCGTCTCTGTCACTGAAGAATATGACTGAACTGTGCGAGATTTCCAATGGCTTCACTCGAAAGGATTGGTAGGTGTAGGATTTTGAGTTGAGCATCACATGGAAATTTTTCCTTAGTATTTCCTCGACCCCCTTTAACAGTACGGTGTTTCCTATGACTCAAGAAAGAGAAAATGACACAGTAAAAACAAAAGTCTTCATGCTTCATGGTCCTCGCATGATTACCAAGTCTTCAAGGTCACACCAATTTCTTCACTTTCAAAAGTCTTCAGAAAGTATTCAGAAATCCAAAGTCTTCATTTGAAGAACTTCATTTTTAGGGGTCGACTTTCTATGTAAATATCAAACTCCTCATAGACTTATAGACCTGTGTACACTCACAAACACATCAGTCCCTTAACCTATAAGTCTTCAATAAACCAAAATCACTAAGGGGCACTAGATGCACTTACAATCTCCCCCTTTTTGGTGATTGATGACAATATAGGTTAAGTTTTCAACGGGGATATTGTATGAAGTGTAAATACTGATATTGAGGAATTTGATTGCAAGATATAGAAGAACTCCCCCTGAAGATGTGCACCATGAGGAATTTGCTTTTGAAGCAATGCACACTTGAAGAGTATAATCATGGAGATCTCCCCCTATATCTTGTAGTTCATACACGCATTTGACATATAGTATGAGGAATTTGCAATGCATGATGAAATATGGTGACTGATGTACTTCAGCATACGTGCATTAACATTAATGAGGAATAAGCATGCAGAAGAACACAACAAAAGTATAAAGCCACCATAGAGTTTAAGATTACAACTCGATCCAGCAAAGTCATCAGAAGAACGAGAGTTGTAACTTAGCAAAAAAACGCCCATATATAGACTCGCTTGAAGACTAACTCAAATTTATCCCCCTTTGTCATCGAATGACCAAAAGGGTTGAAACTGGGGACTAACACCCCTGAAGAACATCATGATGTTGGAGGAGCGCCAGCGTTGTCAGGGTCTTGAGTTGTTGTAGGGCCTGCTGCAGTGTCGTCCAAGTCTTCATGTTCGTCCGTGGCGTGTGATGAAGAATATGAGCTGGCCACCAAGGAAGGAACCTTGACCTTCTTGAATTTCTTTGGTGGAGGTGCAGACCAGTCAAAGTCTTCCTTGAAGCCCATTTGCTTCAGATCTTCTTCACCATGTAGATGTGACAAAATAGCCCAGGTGCAATCAAACACTTCATGGAGGTAGTAGTGGTTTTTCTTCACTAGATTATGTGTAGAAGTCATGTTGTGAAGAATAGAGCCAAACTGACGCTTAACCCACTTGTGATTCCGATCGACCTTCTGGTGAAGACTTATAAGCAGTTCACGGTCAGTCATCACCGAGGAGCAGTAGCTTGAGGACTTGACTTTGGAGCATTGGCAATAGAATCATGTGTGGCAGAGTCATCATTGGTGGAGTAGGATGCAGCTTTGCGGAACTGACCATCCAATGGACGAGTGCCTTCATCGATCACAGCTGGTGACTTTCCCTTCTCATCGGATGAGGAAATTGTCCGCTTGAGGACTTCAATAGGGGGCAAGTAGCTGAGGTGATTCTGAAAATCAGCCTTGTAGTTGAGTGAAGGCCTTGTTCTGAGGAATCTCATGATCCACGGCGCATAAGGCTTCAGCTCAAATGGAGAAAGTGCAACATTCGTGAGAGTCCTCAAGAAGAAATCATGGTAATTGACAGGGATACCATGCATGATGTTGAAGAGCATATTCTTCATCATCCCCACAATTTCTTCATCAGATGAATCATGACCTTTGATTGGAGTGATTGTCTTCGTCAGAATGCGATATATAGTCCTTGGCACATACAACAAATCCTTCACGAGGAATTTGGTCCTTTGAGCTTGTCCAGGCATCAGCGGCTTCATGAGCACTTGCATATAGTGATCAGTAAGTTCAGGTTCATCATACAGACAGCGAGCGCCTTCTGGTGGAGGACTGATTGGCAAGGCACAAAGCAATTCAGAGGCTGGTGCCTTGTAGTGAGTGTTTTCAGTCATCCAGTCCAAAACCCATGAATTGACGTTAGCAGCATTGCCTGTGATATGCAAAGTTGAGTAGAATTGAAGAATAAGCTCTTCATTCCAATCAACAATGTCATAGTAGAAATTCAGCAAGCCTGCATCGTGAAGCATACTGAGAACCGGCGTGAAGCAAGGCATAGATTCCATGTCCACATGAGGAATGTGCTCATGATCGAAGACTTTGTCCTTGTCAAAGAGAACTAAGGAATAGAAGTTTGCCTGGCTGGCAGTCCAGAAATGCTTCCTTCTAAGACGAGCATTGTCATATGGGTTGAATTCAGTGAAGAATACGTGCTCGCCGAAGAAATCATCAGCCTTGAATTTTGGCTTCTCGAAGATGGGTTTCTTTGGCTTGGGCTGAGGAGTGTCAGTGATTTGCAATACCACCTCAGGAATATCAATCTCAGGTTCCTCATGCTGAGGAATTTCAGTTTCTTCTGCATCTGCAGCCTGTGTCATTACTTCTTCATTCACAGTTTCTTCAGCACTAGTGGCTGGAATGTCTTCATGAACAGACGGAGTTGCACGATGTTCATCAGATCCCACTTGTACTTCAGTAGCAGCTGGGGACTGAGGAATAGTTTGGAGAGGAGTGAACAACGGAGAATTGGAGTGCTGAATTTCCCAAAATTCATCATTTATCACTGGTGTGGTACATCCGATGTCCACATCCTCATCTTCAAGTTCTTTAACACCTGCCTCTTCAGCAGTGAACTGAGGCAAAGGTGAGGAAATGACTGGGGTTTAAGGGATCTCATCCACTTCAATTTCTTTGTCCAACTACTCTGTCGAAGCAGCAGATGGAGTTTCTTCATCAGATTCCTCGGGAATCTCATATTCTTCACCAAAAGGAACAAGGTCCTTTGATGGCATTGATGAAATGGGAACGACATCAATTGGATTGTCAATTGAACTGATCAGAGTCTTCATCTTCTTCGGAGCTGAAGAATTCGAAGAGGTTGATTCCTTCCTTTTCTTCATCGTTGCATGTTCTGCAGCCTTGGTCTTCTTCACATCAGATGCAGATGGAAGGATCAGAGTTGGTGTAGGTGCAGGAGGTGCATTTTCTTCAGGCGTAACTGTTGTAGTTGCCCTGACTTGTTCACTTTCTTCAGGCGCATCACTAGTGGATGCCCTGGCAATATCATCAGCGGCTGGAATGGAGTCATCATCCCTAGTACTCTCATTTTCTTCAGCAGCCATACTCAGCGGTGCTGTCATGTTCTTCAGTGGGCTGGGCAGATTCTTCAGCCTGAGGAATTTCAACATGCACCGGTGCAGAGGCAGTTGAAGAGAAAGTCTTCGTCAAATTGACGAACCGAACCTTTGCTCCCTTCCAATCAGCATGGTACCGATTGAAATCATCACTCAGTTGCTTGATTTCAGCTTGTACAACAATGAGTTGTTCAGGGGTAAGAGTGAGGACATTGTCCTTGAGGTAGCGGTGTTTCTTGTATTGCACTTTCTTTAGCCTTCGTCCTTCTTCATATTTCCACTTTTCTTCCTCAATGAAGTGAGTGAGAACATGACTTTGACTAGGAGTGAGGTTCATCTCCGGCAAAGGTGGAGCGGGGTCCTTGTGCCATAAGTCAATGAAATCGAGGATCAGCTTGGGATCCAGAAGTAGTGGCACATTGCTGCCTTTGGGTCTAGCGGCCCTGGCTTGCCTGTCTCTGATGATTTTGGCAAGTTCATAGTCATCCGCCTCATCATCATCAGAGGGCACTTGGAAAGCGACTTGCTTCCTGTGAGGACTTGGTCGAATACCTCATCCAACAGTGGCCTTTTTCTTCAGCAGTGAGGGACCAGCTGAGGAAGGTCGAGCAGCTGAGGAGCTTGCAGATGCTCCTGAGGCAATAGAGAAGCCTTGTGTCCTTTGGCACGTGGCAAGATGCACAGGTGCCGAAGATTTTGTCGGAGCAGCCGAGACTTTGTCGAAGGAGGAGGAGCAGACTGAGGAATTGGTCGTGAGGGCTTTGAAGATGCTGGCCGTGAGGGCATTGCTGAGGAGCTTGGCCGTGAGGGCATTGAAGGAGAAGCACTGGACTTGTGGGCAGGCTTCTTTGGCATAGCCTTTATGGGCTTACTACCAGAGGCCTCAGCAGCGTTAGCAGCAGCAGCAGAATCTTCATTGAATTTCCTCACTGCTTCTTTTGCTTGCTTGGCTAGTTTGGCCTGGCAGCTAGCCAATTCAGTAGCATAGTCCTCACCATGCTTGAGGCTGGTGGGATCTGCCAGTTGGCCAGGTCTCAATGGAGGTCTTGAGCATGGAGGGTTGAGCACGAATTTCTTCATGTACTTGGGAGTAACATACTTGTACTCCCTCCATTCTCGTGCCCATCTCCTCTCAATTCGTTGTATGCGCACCTTGCGCTGATTCTTGTCCTCCTTGCCAAACTTGGCCTCATCAGGAGTGCAGTATCCAGCATAAATATCCTCAGAGATTTCAAACGTTGTGTTGACCTCAGGCCTTTTTCCTCCCTTCCGTGGCTTCTTGTCAGCCATTTTCTTCAGCTGAGGAATATGAACAACTGAAGTTTCTGAAGAGGTATGCAACTTTTCTTCGAGGAACACTGCAAATGAGTTAAGTTGATGCGAACCTAGTGATTCAGTAGTGGACATTTGTACCTGTGAACAGAGTATAGTTGCGAGGAATTTTGGAGGGGTCATATGCATTCTCAGAAGATTTTCAAAAAAGAATAGGTTTGAGGAATTTGACCGATGAGTCTTGAAGAATTTCGCTAAGCATTCTTTATCTTAGGTTCCAGAGTTGTACAGATTTGAAAATCCACACAATTGAGGAATCTTGAAGAAAATCATTGCTTATAGAAATGAATCAAGAACAGATAACATGTGAGGTGTTTTAGTGTGTGAAGATTTGAAGAATAAACACCTTTGAAGATTTTTAGGAAAACACATGAATCAAAGCAGGCAATAAAAGTAACTTTTTATTACCCGAAGTGAAGAACACTACGAACTGGGAAGTGTTGAGGTGAAGTTCGTCCATTCAGATCTTCCACGCCCTAACTCGGTAGAGGAAGACGGCTACGGCGGCGGCGGAGTGAAGAAATCCGCAACCGGCGCGAGTACGACGGCGACGAGGTCGAGGCAGTGAAGCTCTTCCTCACCGGCGACGATGAAGTAGCGGCGGCGCTAGGGTTTGGGAAGATCGAGCGGGAGAGAGGTCGAGCGGAGTAAAAGTGAAGTAAGAAGAAGGCGGGGGTATTTATAGCAGTAGTGAAAAACTGTGCGTCCGAAGATATCACGTTCGAACGTGCCCCTGGCTTTTCCCATTCACATGACATGTGTCACCCACGTACTGTGAGGTGGCGATCATGTAGGATTGTGGGTGAATAGATAAGTATTTGTTGTGAGAAGCGGAACGGTTTGAGCGGCAAAGCCGAAAATTTAGATAAGATAAGTTTTAAGTTACCGTTCGCAATTTCTTCAGCTGTCAAGGACAGTGAAGATTTTGAACGAGTTTCAAATCAGAATGCATATGAAGAATTTGTGAAAAGATTAGATTGAGTTTAGCATAGAGGGGGAAGGGTCCGATCACATTCACTTAGCGGAAACAGTCAACTTGAAGAATTAGCAATAAGTGAATGGTGTAGAGGACATAAAACTCATATATATATATGTGTGTGTATATATATTCAAATGAAGACAAATGACGGAAATAGTGAAGACATTGCAAGTTGAAGAATTTGAAAAAATGAGGAATTTCAAAACTGAGGAAAAAACTCAAATTGAAGATTTTCAACTTTTGTGGTGGCGTAACCCACCGTATAAGAAAGTTGGCTTCAGACACCGCGTACAATTGTCGTAGGGCTCTGAGAGTCAATTTCTTCATTAATTTCTTCAAACTTAGAGGGTTAGTCTTCATTGATTGAAGAAAAACGTTACTTCGTGTGTTGCGCATCTAAGTCATCAAGTCAGCATAAGTGTTAGGATGAGTGTCCATTTCAGAGAACATTCGAAGATTCTAGGATATTTAGCTCACACCGCAACTTGCTAAATCTCTTCTCATCCAAGGGCTTAGTGAAAATATCGGCCAGCTGATCTTCAGTTATTGCATGGCAGATGGAGATATCGCCCTTCAACACATGATCACGAAGAAAATGATGATGAATCTGGATGTGCTTTGTCTTCGAGTGCTGAACTGGGTTGCGAGAAATCTTGATAGCACTCTCATTGTCACAGTAGAGAGGCACATTCTTCACATTGGTGCCATAGTCCTTGAGAGTTTGCTTCATCCATAGTAGTTGAGCACAGCACGATCCAGCAGCAATGTACTCAACTTCTACAGTGGAGAGAGATACGCAGTTCTGTTTCTTCGAGGACCAACAGACCAAAGATCATCCGAGGAAATGGCAAGTGCCTGACATTGACTTGCAGTCCACGCGATCGCCAGCATAGTCAGAGTCTTAATATCCAATGAGATCAAATGAAGAGCCCTTGGGATACCATAATCCAAGTGTTAGTGTGTGAGCTAGATATCAAAGAATATGCTTCACAACCTTATGGTGTGATTCCTTCGGTGTAGCTTGAAATCGGGCACACATGCAAACACTAAGCATAATATCTGGACCAGATGCACATAGGTACAATAAAGAGCCAATCATGGAGCGGTATACCTTTTGATCGAAGGCTTGACCATTTTCATCAGTGCATAGATGGCCATTTGTGGGCATTGGAATTTTGACCCCTTTGCAATATCGCATGCCGAATTTCCTCAATACATCTTTGAGGTATTTCTCCTGCGATATGAATATATCATTGCGTCGTTGATGAATTTGAAGACCTAAAAAGAATTTCAACTCTCCCATCATAGACATTTGATATTCTTCACTCATCATATAGGCAAATTCATCACTACAGCGTTGGTCAGTACAGCCAAAGATAATATCGTCAACATATATTTGGCACACAAACAATTCACCATCATAAGATTTAGTGAAAAGAGTTGGGTCCGGTGAACCGGGTTTGAAGCCTTTCTTCATGAAGAATTCTTTCAAAGTGTCATACCATGCCCGAGGGGCTTGCTTGAGGTCATACAGGGCCTTGTTGAGTCTGAAGACTTTGTCGGGATTCTTTGGATCTTCAAAACCTGGAGGTTGAGCAACATATACTTCTTCCTCAATCTTACCATTGAGGAATGCACTTTTCACATCCATTTGTTGTAAGATAATATTATGATGGTTAGCGTAAGCAAGTAATATGCGAATAGCCTCAAGTATAGCAACAGGTGCAAAAGTTTCATCGAAATCAATTCCTTCAACCTGTGTGTAGCCTTGAGCTACAAGCCGTGCCTTATTCGTCACCACAAGGCCATTATCATCTTGCTTGTTGCGGTAGATCCACTTTGTGCCAATGATGTTGTGCTTGCGAGGATCTGGACGTTTGACCAGTTCCCAGACGTTGTTGAGCTCGAACTGATGTAATTCTTCTTGCATAGCTTGAATCCACCCAGGCTCCAGAAATGCTTCATCTACCTTAGTGGGCTCTGAGATAGAGACAAAAGCAAAGTGCCCACAAAAGTTAGATAAATGTAAAGATTTTGAGCGAGTGAGAGGACCTGGTGCTTCGATGTCATCAATGATCTTCTCAATTTGCACTTTGTTAGCAATGCGAGGATGAGTCAGTTGTCTTCGAGGAATTTGATCAGCATTCCCTTCAGGAGCATTTTCTTCAGCACCATTTTCTTCAGGTGCGCCAGCTCGGTGAACATCACGATCAAGAATGGATTCTTCAACAGATTCTTCGGTAGGAATGACATCCTCAGTAGCCTTGAACTTGATGGAATCTTCAGGTGCTGGTTCATCTATCATAGAAGGTAGGTGCTCTCTTTGCGAGCCATTAGTTTCATCGAACCACACATCTACAGTTTCAACAACTTTGTGAAGAACGTTGTTGAAGACTCTGTAGGTGTGCGAGTCCTTTCCATAACCAAGCATAAAACCTTCATGTGCTTTCGGTGAGAATTTAGAAGTGTGATGAGGATCTCTAATCCAACATTTAGCACCGAAGACTTTGAAATAACTCACATTTAGCTTTTTGTCAGTGAGGAATTCATAAGCAGTTTTCTTGAAGAATTTGTGAAGATATACCTTATTGATGACATGGCACACAGTATCAATTGCCTCAATCCAGAAGCAACGAGGCGTCTTGTATTCATCAAGCATAGTGCGAGCTATTTCAGCAAGGGTTCTGTTCTTGCGCTCCACGACGCCATTCTGCTGAGGAGTATAAGGAACAGATAACTCATGAGTAATACCAAGTTCATCAAGATAGCCATCCAGACCGGAATTGTTGAACTCGGTCCCATTGTCAGTTCTGATGTGCTTGATCTTCACACCAAAGTTGGTTGAAGCCCTCGAGAAAAATTGTTTGAAGACTTCCTGCACTTCATGTTTGTAAGTGACAATGTGCACCCATGTGTAACGAGAATAATCATCAACAATACCAAATCCATATTGAGATGCATCATTAAGAATTGCAGAATAGTGGTTAGGTCCAAAGAGATCCATGTGAAGCAATTCAAATGGACGAGTGGTAGTCATGACAGTCTTTGCTGGATGCTTGGCCTTTGTCATCTTTCCAGCTTCACAAGCTCCGCATAAGTGATCCTTGAGGAATTTGACATTCTCAATGCCAATGACATGCTTCTTCTTTGCAAGCGTGTGTAGATTCCTCATGCCAGCATGACCAAGTCGTCGATGCCATAGCCAGCCTTCTGAAGCTTTCGCAAGTAAGCACACGGCTGGTTGTGGTCCTGTAGAGAAATCAACAATATACAGATCTCCTCTCCTAAAGCCTTCGAAGACTTTGGAATGGTCAGCTTCCATGATCACAACACAATGATATCTTCCAAAGACAAAAACCATATCAAGATCACAAAGCGTTGAGACAGACATGAGGTTGTATCCTAAGGACTCGACAAGCATGACTTTGTCCATGTGTCGATCCTTTGAGATCGCAACCTTACCTAGACCCAACACCTGACTTTTGCCTTTGTCGGCGAAGATGATATGCTTCAGATGTGATGGTGATAAAGGAGCATCCATCAATAGATTCTTGTCACCCGTCATGTGATTTGTACATCCACTATCGAGGACCCACTCGTTTGCTTTGGGCTGATCATCCTGCAGATGAATTAGTGCAACTTATGAACTCATATACTTCATCAGTGAAGAATATGACATCAATATCATCAGTTAAATTTCATCAAGAAATAGCACAAATAATACAGTATGAGGAAGTGAGAAATGAAAATTCATTTCTTCATGATTAGCCTGCATCCTTTCAGGCACCGTTCAGGTCTCCAGCAAATTCTTCAGTCATTTTGAGCACGACTGGAGACCTGACCCTGCAAAAGAGATTAGTTCTTTTTCTTCACCACCCACATCTGGAGGGGTAGCAAAGAATTCATCACTCTGCGAGCACCATATGAGAAAGGTGGCATAGAAGCTAGTATGCTTTGTTTCACATAAGAGGGGTTAGGGTAAGCATATGAGTAAGCAGAGAAATTCTTCGAGGAATTATGAACATAATAATTTGAGGAATAATGCTCATATTCATGGCCCTTAGCTCTTCCCTGCGAAACAGAAGGGTTAGCACGATGATGATCATATGAGGACTTTGATCCTTTTGAGGAATTTGATCCATATGAAGAATTAGGTCCATATGAAGAATTTGATCTGGGGTTCCTATTCTTCACAGGTGGTGTCATGAGGACATTCACCTGAAGACTTTCAAGATAACTTTTGGGAACCCAGATTTTCTTCATAGGGGAACCGTTCCTGTAGTTAGTGCCAACATATCTAGCAAATACTTCACCATTCTGATTTTTGAACAGTTTATAGTTGGAGTCAAATGACTCATCAGAAGAATGAGGAGATTCACATGTAAAGCCAGATAGATTGGATGGATCAACTAGAGGTCCTTTTGCAGCAACCCATGAGGTTTTGGGGTACTGCTCAGGTTTCCAATATGTTCCATCAGCATTGAGTTTCCTCTCAAAGGCAATACCCTCTTTCCTAGGGTTTCTGTTGAGGATCTGCTTTTTGAGCACATCACAAAGAATCTGATGCCCTTTGAGGCTTTTGTACATGCATGTTGTGTACAATTCCTTCAGCCCTGCATCATTAGTAGTACTAGCAATGTTCTCAGATGAGGAATTAGTGATAGCAGAGACAGGTGAAGAATTTGTAATATTTGAAGCATTTGAACATTCAGGTGAAGAATTAGCAGATTCACATTCAATGCACTTAAGACATGGAGGAACAAATTCTTCCTGGGTAGCGCTGATTTGTTGAGCAAGTAATGAATCGTGATCCTTCTGAAGATCTTCATAACTCACTCTTAGCTTCTCAAATTCTTGCTTTCTTTGAATAAATTCGTAAGAAAGCTTCTCGTGATCAGATAAGAGAGTGTTATGATGGCTTTGAAGGTTGTCAAACTTAGACTGAAGTCTTTGAAGATTTTCAGTTAAGTCTTTAGTGTGGTCCATTTCATCACCCAACATATCATCACTTTTGTCTAGCATGTTTTGAAGCTTTTCAATAGCCTTTTGTTGTTTCACAGCAATCTTAGCAAGTTTAGAGTAGCTGGGCTTAAGATTTTCATCAGATTCATCCTCACTTGATTTAGAGGAGGGGTATTTAGTTACCTTGGCACCCTTTGCCATGAAGCAATAGGTGGGAGCGTAGTCATCATTGCCTTCATCAGCGTTGTTGGTGTTGCCATTTTCTTCAGAGTTGAAGACAGACTTGCTGACAAATGCGGTAGCAAGAGCTAGACTTTCCACACCTGAATTAGACACCTCGGATGCCTCCTCTTCCATATGATCCTCAGATTCAGCCTCAGAATCCATTTCCTTGCCAATGAATGCCCGAGCCTTCTTGGAGCTGCTCTTCTTGTGAGATGAAGACTTTGAGGATTTTGATGATGAAGACTTTGAAGATTTATTCTTCTTCTTGGCATCATCAGAACTGTAATCCTTGTATTTCTTCTTCTTTAATTCCTTGTCCCACTGAGGACAATCTTGAATGTAGTGACCAGGATTCTTGCATTTGTGGCACAGCCTTTTCTTGTAGTCACCGGATGAGGAATTGTTGCTCCTTGAGGATTTTCCAAAGCGACCATGTCTTGAGAACTTCTGAAATTTCTTCACGAGCAGTGCTAGTTCCTGGCTCAGTTCTTCAGGATCACGAAGGCTGCTGGTAGAGTCTTCTTCCTCAGACTTAGAGACTGCCTTGGCCTTTAGAGCACGTGGTTTGCCATAGCTCGAACCATATAGATCTCTCTTCTCAGCAAGCTGGAACTCATGAGTGTTTAGCCTCTCGAGGATATCAGCGGGATCAAGTGACTTGTAGTCAACACGCTCTTGAATCATTAGTGCCAGAGTGTCAAATGAAGAATCGAGTGATCTCAGCAATTTCTTCACCACCTCATGGTCGGCGATATTAGTGGCACCAAGCGCTTGAAGCTCATTTGAGATATCAGTGAGGCGACTGAAGGTTTGCTGAACATTTTCATTGTCGAGTCTTTTGAAGCGGTTAAAGAGATTGCGAAGAACATCAACACGAGATTCACGTTGAGTTGAGACTCCTTCATTTACTTTGGAGAGCCTATCCCAGATAAGCTTAGTAGTTTCCAAAGCACTCACTCTACCATACTGCCCTTTACTCAGATGGCCACATATGATATTCTTCGCTTGAGAATCGAGTTGCTTGAATCTCTTCACATCAGCAGCATTCAGGGAAGGTGTGACTGAGGGAACACCATTTTCCAGAACATACCAGAGATCGTTGTCAATTGCCTCAAGATGCATTCACATCTTATTCTTCCAGTAGGGGTAGTCCGTGCCATCGAAGGTAGGACACCTAGCAGAGACCTTGATCATACCTGCAGTCGACATAACTAGAACTCCAGGTGGTTAAACCAAAATCACAGAGAAAAAGGGAGTACCTTGCTCTGATACCAATTGAAAGGGCGTTATATCGACTAGAGGGGGGTGAATAGGCAATTTTTATGAATTCTTCACTAAGGAATTTGCTGGTGAGGAAATTCCTAAATGAAGAACTACTTGCAGCGGAATAAGTACTCAGAAAGGAACATACCAGAACACAATCATAGTCATCATGATGAAAAGAAGACAAGCATAGAGTACAAAAAGCATAAACACAGGATAACACAAGGAAGAAGACGAACAGAGTGAAGAAATAGAACTGAGGAAATTGAGAAAGTCTTCAGTCAAAGTCTTCAAACAGATATGAACAAACACACAACAACATACAAGAGGAAATGAAAGAGTTGAGGAGATAGAACCAGTTAGCTCGGTGAAGATAATGATTTGGTAGACCAGTTCCAACTGTTGTCTCAGTTGTACATATGGTTGGAGCGGCTGAGTATTTAAACTCGAGGACACCCAGTCCCGGACACACAGTCCTCACCGTATTCTCCTTGAGCTAAGGTCACACAGACCTTGCCCAATCACTCGTGGTAAGTCTTCAGGTGACTTCCGAACCTTCACAAACTCGGTCGCTCGACGATCCACAATTCCTCTTGGATGCTCTAGACCTTGACGCCTAACCGTCTGGAAGAAGCACACTCTTCAAAGGAAACAAGCTTCGGATCCATGCAGGATCAATCTCTTCAATGATGCTCAATCACTTGGGGTTTTGTAGGTTTGGGTTTGGGATTTCCTCACTTGATGATTTTCAATCAAACTCCTCAAAGGATGGGTTGCTCTCAAATGACAAGTGTCTGTTTCTCTCGGAGCAGCCAACCAGCTAGTGGTTGTAGGGGGCGGCTATTTATAGCCGGGGAGCAGCCCGACATGATAAGACATAAATGCCCTTGTCTGATATGACCGTTAGGTGGGTAGATATTTTGGGACAACTGGCACGTAGCACAACAACGGTAGGAATATTGGGGTTCGAATTCCTCAGGGCTATCATGTTCCTCACTTTGTAGGCAATCCGCACTAGCGAATTCCTAACTCTTCAGTCAGAACAAATTCCTCAGAGACCAGAAGAACGTTGTCTCTGTCACTGAAGAATATGACTGAACTATGCGAGATTTCCAATAGTTTCACTCGAAAGGATTGGTAGGTGTAGGATTTTGAGTTGAGCATCACATGGAAATTTTTCCTTAGTATTTCCTCGACCCCCTTTAATAGTACGGTGTTTCCTATGACTCAAGAAAGATAAAATGAAGCAGTAAAAACAAAAGTCTTCATGCTTCATGTTCCTCAAATGATTACCAAGTCTTCAAGGTCACACCAATTTCTTCACTTTCAAAGTCTTCAGAAAGTATTCAGAAATCCAAAGTCTTCAGTTGAAGAACTTCATTTTTAGGGGTCGACTTTCTCTGTAAATATCAAACTCCTCATAGACTTATAGACCTGTGTACACTCACAAACGCATCAGTCCCTTAACCTATAAGTCTTCAATACACCAAAATCACTAAGGGGCACTAGATGCACTTACAGCTGGCCCTCTTCGTCACGCGAAGGGTGCACGGGACTCTTCCCAGGGCGACGCCCAGGGTCACCAGCGGGGCGGTGCTGCTCATCGCGCACGACCTGAGACGAGCGCGTCGTGGGCACCGACGTTGGTGTCTTGGAGGTCACCGTGCCGCCGTCTGGCGGAACGACGATGCCCCTAGAGGGCCCCGCGCCGCCTGCGGGGGGCCCAACTCCGTCTCTGGAGTTCGCGACATGTGGCTCGTTGCCTGGTGCACGAACGACGCCGCTCACCAGGCCCGGGCTGCCAGGGTGATTTGGATGTTCACGGGCTGCGCCACGGGTTCTCTCCGCGACTGTCCCGCTACTGGTCCGCACCGGTACAGGCAGTCTGGTCCTGGACGAACCGGTCACCATGGTCGTCTTCTTCTTGGGAGCCAAGGCGATGAAGAGCTGTGCCACTGGCTGCAAAACCAAATGCTCACTACTACGCCCCCTACCTGGCGCGCCAAAGATGTCGGTGTGAAATGACACCTTTGGGATCACAAGAATCCCTACTATGGTTGCGGGGCGCTGGGTGGTGAGGAGAGCAGGATTAGCAGTCAGTACGACCACACGGGTTGTTTATCCAGGTTCAGGCCACAGAGATGCGTAACACCCTAGTCGTGCTTGGATGTGTAGATTTGTGTTCTTGAACTAGCTGCAACGGGCGTAACTTGTCCAAAAGTCTGAATCCTTCTCCTAGATGCCTCGGGCCTCCTTTTATAGGCAAGGGGATCGCCACAGTGGCACACAGGATGTGGCATCAGGGTACTGTGGTTGAGCTTATCACTAGCTAATACGGGACAAGACGCATTTAATGTGCATCTGACATGTCCCCCCACTTTACCGCCGCTTCGCCCTGTCTCGACACGCGCCTGGGCCAGCGAGGTGGCCAGTGCCATGTAGGCTGGCAGGCTGCTGAGGTGGAGCGGTGGCGGGGCCTTCATGAAGATTTGCATGCCACCATGTAGGCATGCGCTGAGTTGGCTGAGAAGCCTTGTGCTGACACACAGGTGCCTGCCCAGCTGGTGGGCTGGCAGCTGCATGGGAGCGGTGGTAGGAGCTTGGTGGGTGCGGGCCTGGTTGTTGCCTCGCGGATGTCCTTGGAAAGGCCCTGCCTAGCTGGTGGGCTGGCAGCTGCATGGGAGCGGATGTCCTCGGCAGGGTGCCTGCCCAGCTGGTGGGCTGGCAGCTGCATGGGAACGGTGGTAGGAGCTTGGCGGGTGCGGGCCTGGCTGCGGCCTCGCGGATGTCCATGGCAAGGCCCTTGCCGGGGGCCCCGGCAAGGGCCTAGCCGTGGTGTTGCGGTCGTCCCCGGCAAGGGTCTTGTCGGGGGTCTTGTGGGTTTCCTCG
This sequence comes from Triticum aestivum, assembly GCF_018294505.1. Taxonomy (NCBI): domain Eukaryota; kingdom Viridiplantae; phylum Streptophyta; class Magnoliopsida; order Poales; family Poaceae; genus Triticum; species Triticum aestivum. Next base: position 464,514,430 of record NC_057804.1, read on the forward strand.
GCAAGGATCTCGCCAAGGTTCGTCGTCCTCTACTCTTCTGATTTGGAGTGTTCTTCGTCTTCACAAAGATCTGCATGCCATCATGGAGGCACCTCCTGAGCCTTGGTCCCAACGCGGTTGGCGGCACTGGAGGAACTGGGGCTCAAGGGTGGCGCACCCTGCTGGCGTCAGGTAGGCTGCCGGGCTGCCCCGGCAAGGATCTTGCTAGGGGAAACCACTCCGCCTTCTTTCTCTTTATGCCTCTGTCTTGGCGTTGCTTCGATTCTGTGTTGTGGCACTGATTTCCTATCCCTGCCTTGTGTAGGTGTGGTCGTGGGCACGGCTCTGACTGTCCATGCACAAATAAGGGATACAAAAACAGCGCCCCTATTTTAGTACACCGACACAAAGTAATCCAGGAGTGGATCACTCGCCGTCTTCGTTTGCTCGCCAGCCACCCTCGAGCATATCGGTGATGTAATCCTCGCCTCTCCTGTGGTCCGGCCGGGTTTGCATTAAGAAGCCTGTTAGTTACTGCTCTCCATCACGATGAGGCATATTTCCTCGCAATCCCTCTTTGTATTTCATTCTTTATGTTCCCAAATTGGCTATAAAATAACAGAGATCGTTATATGTTAATTATCTACCTTCCTAACTAGTACATATAAGTTGTATTTGTTCCAATAAGTTACTGCCGATTTACAGATCACGGGCGCCCGAGTCACACAAACTAAACAAATTAGCCATAAATTTTCTAAATTATTGCATGACATGTTTAGAAATCTTGATACCAATTTGTTAATTTTATGCTTATCCTCCTTTCCTGAGTTTCACATTTGTTCTCTGTAGATGTCAAATAGCAGCGACAACACTCATGCTCCAGGCGATGTATCTTTATCTGATTTCGACAACCCTAGGTCTTCAGAAGATGGTGAGGGATCAAGTAATCTTGAACAAGATAGAGCTGCAGCAATTACTCTTCCAGTCAGGACACGGAGGTACACTCCAAGGAAGCCCACACACCAGCCTAAAGGTGTATATGAAGTAACTGAGATTGATTTAAAGTCTTGGGCTTCAACTAAACCAGTTAAAGCATGCACGAGGTTCAGGAGTGTGTGTGGATTTGTTGGCAGGGCAAGGCTTAACATAAATCTGCCGGGGTTTCGGAAGGCTCACATAGAAACACGGCAATGGATAGTCCGGGAGATCATGGATCACTTCAATGTTCCAGAGCAGTGGAGAATGCAGGTGGAACATGCTGCACTAAAGAAGGCTAGGGGTGCTTGGAGAAACTGGAAGCACGTCATGTACAAGAAGTACTTGAGTGAAGGCAAGGACCCAATCCCCGCATACCCCCAAATTACAAAGGCAGACTGGGCAGAACTCAAAAGGGTCAGGGCAATTAAAGAGTTTGCTGAGAAGAGTTTCAAGCAATCGGAACTTCATAAGAAGAACACACGCACCCCCACCATATGGGTGTGGCAGGATACTACAGCATGAAACCAATATGGGACCAGGACGACAAAGAAGTAGTAGCGGCGGGTGGGGAACCTGCCTTTAGTGAAATTAGGGGCGAACGCGCCAGAGACTACTTGCGGGCACGTGCAATGAGGCGTGATGACGGAACTTATTACTTTAAAAACTCACACGATGAAAAACTGTATCAAGTGATGGTAGAGGCTTCCAAGATCCTTAGAAGGTTCTACAGGAACTCAGGGCCATGTGACATTCTGTCCATTCCTCTGGAAACAAAAGAGCCCCCTGGCTGTTCAAGGGGTATAGGTGTTAATGTCCCACACAAGAGGGCTTTCACACTCAGCAAAGAAGAGAAGCTCAGCATGAAAAAAGCAAAGAGTGAAATGAAGAAGAATGAATTGTATGAAAAGTTGAGGAAGGAAATGTATCCAGTTGTTCGAAAGGATATTGAGCAGTCAATGATGATTGGGAAGACTCTAACACTGACAGATAGCCAGCAGATGGGAGGGGAGACGGGCATGTAGGATACTACTTATTGCGCGACAACACAACACAAGAGTAGTTGTGCATCAGCTGACCCCAGCGACACTGAGAATGTAGCTGCTCATGATGATGCTATATCTGATCTATATGTTTTGAAAGACAGACTGAAGGGCGTGCTTACACATTATGAAGGTACATTAAAATGTGCAACAGCCTGTGTTTGCCCACCCTTCTTGGAAGAGGGCCTCTTGATGGACAATGTGCCATTGAAGCCGGGCTGTGTGAAGTGCTACATAACTGAAGTAAAGCCTGGATTCAATGAATTTGCCCTCAAGAATGTCCTAGGAGACTTTTATGAGCAAAGGACCTTGGGAGAAACATTGTTACATCACATCCAGTGGCCACGAAAGGAAATAGAGTTCATCGATGAGATCCCTGAAGCCCCACCAAGAGCAACCAATGTCGCACCTCAACCGGTGACGCTCTCCTTGCCATAGCAGCTCTCGCATGCTTCCCCAAAAGAACCTAATACTCATAATCCGACGGCTGATGCATCAACCTGTGATTAGCCGGCCCGACTTTGTGGCATACAGGCCATGTCATCCTCCGCCCCAAAGAAGCAAGTGGCAAGGCCTACAACTGCTGAAGACGCACCACCGGTTCAGATGTCGGCCGCTGAAGCAGTGGGGGGAGACCTAGCTGCAGCACATGCTCAGCAGACCTACCTGGTGGAACGGACTGCTAAGCAGTCTGATGCTTCGGGACCGCCTGCTAAGCAGTCTGTAGGTCCAGGACCGACTGCACATCAGTCCATCAGTCGCAGTCGCGTGATCAGCATACCAATGTGTCAGCACTTCCTGCTGAGCAAACTAACGTGTTGGCACGGCCTCCTCAACACATGGACAAGTTGGCACCACCTGTGCAGAAACCGGACTTAGTTTCAACGCATGCTTAGTAGTCCGATGCCTCTGCTCCTACAGTCCAGCAGTCCGTCACAGTAGCACCGCCAGCTCAGCGGTCCGGCAAAGAGAAACCGTCTGCTAAGCAGTCCGTCAAAGCTTTCCATCTTCTCGGTAGTCTACCTTGCAGGCAACCAGACATTCTGCCAGAAATGCTTCAAGTACCAAGAAGGACGTGGCCAAAAAGCCTACACCGGCGAAGAAGCGCGGCGGGAGAGTGAAGAGGAATGAGAATGATTGCCTCTTGCTTAAATCATTGATCGCCCGGAACCAAATTAACAGCAGGTTGTTCGAATCAGGGAGTATTATTTCTGACGACACGGATGATGAAGAACTAGAATTGGTGCTTGCTAAAAGTAAAGCAGACGTACTTGAAGTACGCAATTATGTCCATGGCTAGCCATTTCTTGTTGGCGAATACTTTGATGAGTGCAGCTCCAGTTGCCGCAAGTTACATGAATATTGCATGGATCAGATGTCACCAGGTCATCATGGTTTGGTAGTCCACTTCAACAGAGATCATTTCTGACCCGATGCTAGTTCATTCGATGTGATTTTCGAGAACTTACATCTCTTCTTCAACTTCAACGAGCTTGATGCCACTCTTGTTAGATGCCTGATTTTGTAAGTACTTAACAAACTCTGATCAAGTTCTCCATACAAGGGTATAAATGATAAACAACTAACTACATTTTATTCCTCTGAGGGGATTGAACGCGCAGAGAAGAAAAAGGGAGAGAGTGTATTTCATAGATCCTGCATTAGCAAATGGCACAACATTACATGGTAAGGACGAACAGGACTGGGCCGTTAACACAGTCGTCCATATCTTCGAAAACATGTCCCGTGAGGAATCATTTCTCTGGCCATATCATGAAAGGTGAGTCAAGTAAACAACCACGCATACACTGATTGTCTTTCAGATTTCGACATAATTCGTAAGTTCATGGCTTTCTTAATATGTTGCGGTCACTGCATATTGGTATTCATTGTTCCAAACAAGAACACAATTTACTACATCAATTCTCTCAGAGAGTCAACAAACGCTCAGGATCTGACACATCTTTAGCAATTCATGGATAGGTATTGAATTCTATGATGTTGAAATTAATTTGCATTCATATCTGGTTCAATAACTGATGTTGTCAAAACTCATCTTCATTCCCAGTGTGCTCGCATTGTGGAAAACTAAACCAGGGAACCTGTTCAAGAAGGAACTACCTCTGTAGCACGAGATCGTTTCTCCGGTAACACACCGAAATCCGTTATTTTCGGAAAATTTATCCAATAGTCCGCAAATACCTTTCTTACACTAGTTAAATGTTCAGGCTTCTAAATAAACCTCTTTCTATTTTGTCCAAAGAAAAAATAATACATCGAACACCGGTTAGGTTGTTCCTAACAGGAAAAATAGATGACTAATTATGTATGAAAAATTTCAGTGTCCTCAGCAAGAAGCAGGGACCAACCTTTGTGGATAGTATGTTTGCAGACACATGATCTCCATCTGCAAATCTGCTGATAGTTATGATGATCCTGTGAATTAGTACCAGTAAGTATATCTTAATTAATATCTTCTACTCCACTCATATGGCACATTCTGATCTTAAAAATACTGCAGCTCATCTTAGAACCGAGGACCCCTGAACCGCTCCTGGCTGGTGAATTGTTGATGGTTCGGAAATTTATCAGTGACTTCTTCCTGAATCACTACATCTATCCCACTAGTGATAACGAAGATTTTAGCATGCCTTCTCGTGACACATTGAGTAAGAGTTAGCCGCTAAACATATACGCATGGATCCATTGTTCTCCATCTGATGAGGTCTTCGTATTTCGTACACTATGATTAATTATGTATTGCATTTATGTGTGCATAAATCATTGGAATTTAGCTACCATATGTTCAATTGCAATTGTTGCGAAATCTGACGAATGTTCTTCCTGTGGACACTATTTGTTCAATTGAATATTGTGGTGAATTTCCTTTTTGCGTGCCGATTCAAAATGGGATATTCTTGTTTATTTGTTCAATTGAATATTGTGGCCAATTTGCTTTATGCATGACGATTCAAAATGGGATATTTTTGTTTATTTGTTCAATTGAATATTGTGGTGAATTTGTTTTTTGCATGCCGATTCAAAATGGGATATTTTTGTTTTAGCCTGGCAATTGCTCCGCACATGGTTCAACTAAATGAGTGTGTGCGATCCACATCGGAAAGCATATGTCGATCGTAGTAGAACCATCGGTGATACATAGTAGATCGCAAAATGATTTGTAGCGCTACTACGTGTGCATAGGCTCTCTGGAACCGTTTGTGATATCAAGTTATCGCACACGAGAACTCGGAGTAAACCATGCTCAATGTAAAATACAATCCCAGTTGTAATTTTTTCAGGAAATGTGTGGGATCGCACATGAAAAGCACACGTCACTCTAGCTGCAACCGTCGGTGATATACAACAAATCACAAACGGTCTGCAACACTTGTATGTGTGCGAAGGTAATCTTGAACCGTTTGTGATAGAACATTATCGCAGACCGTAAATGTTGGGATAACATGTGCGATGGAGTCTTGAATGGCAGATGGGTTCCGCATAAAACTTGTGTGTGATACGGCACATATCGCACACAATTCATATGTTGGCCCGTATGCCTTACATACTGTTTCCCAAACGGTTCATTACGACACACCATTTGGTTTCACTGTGTCATTAGAAACGTTTAATCACCGATCCTACACGTGCGAAAGAATTTAGTGTGTGTTGCATTGCACACGATTATGTTTGCAAGTCCTCTGGATCATGGTACCATATCCCCAACGGTTTCTGGGTCGTGTGGGAAGGACACCCTATCGCCCACACTTGGCGACGGTTCCAAATGTTGTCATAGACAGGGGTTTAAAACCGTTTGTATAGCACCGACGTGTACCACTGTATGCATAATGGTAGTTTCTTTATGTGATAAATTGATTTTTTTATATCATGAGGTAATTAAAATGATGAATGATAAAAACCAGTACAGTAGAACCAGTAAGGTTTAATGACGAGTAGTGCAAGTAGGAAATTTTGATGATGTTGACCCATTCAATTTGAGTGGTATGTTTTGCATGTTGAATAGTTGCATGATCATGGCATATGATGACTTGAGTTATTTTGTTTTCAAGTTAAACCTGATGTTAATCCAACTTGAATATAACGTTGATCGAGTCATGGTTCCACTGAATCGAGTTTTTCCTAGTGCGACCACATTTTCCTTCATGGAAATGTCTTGATTCGGTCCGTTGTCATGCCTCTTGCCAGTGCCTCCAATGAGGGAAGGTTATGGGTGTGCTATACCCTGGCCCGTAAGCAGACATAACCTTGTGTGCATGTTTGTTGTTATGGTACCTTGTCCCTGTTTGGGACCATTTTTGCCATGATGGTGGCTATTGATGCCTTTGGTAGGCACAGGGCCACCCATGACTTAGCCCAGAGGGGAGTTAGTCGGAGTGACTGGGAGAGTGTCATGGCAATGGGAGGGTTTCGTCAGAATGTCGTTGGTCCACCCGAATGGGATGACGAGGCCATGGATTCCGTGGTGTGGGTAAAGTGCGCTACCTCTACAGAGTGTATTTAATCTATCGACAGTTGCATCCTTGGTTACAGACATAGCTCGTGAGTAAGTCACACCATGGATCAACATTAATAAGTAATCTTGCACACTGAAGATTTATTGTTGGCACTAATTATGTGATGATTTGTGGAATCATGAGATGATCGTGGTTGGCATCAAAGTGTTGACTTCATTTGTGATCTGTGTATGATCACCGTTCACTTACGAGGTAACCCGTCTGGTAAGATAGTCCGAGGGACTCGGTGCACAAGTTGATTTCACCGCATCAGTAGTAAGATTTGCATTGCATTAATCTGAATAATTGCCATGATATTGTTTGCCATTATGCTTATGTTTGTTGTGAGCTTGCAAGTACATTCAATGTATTGACCTGGCATGTCATGCCAGATTTCAGGCAAGTCGTATCGGATCGGAGAGCTTTCTGCGTCTAGATCGTGTCCACATCGGTGTCCCTGTGATATGGAGTTCCACTTCGTCGTCGTTCCTCTGCCGTGTAGTTATTGTGCTCGAGGCCCCTTCGTGTTCATTAAATAATGTACATGCTGTTCAGCAGCACCATGTGTGCAGCTTGGCCTCGCAACCTGATGTAATATGAGACCTATGTTTCCGCTAGCATCAATAAAGGAGTTTTTTTCTATACCATATTGTTGTGTGTTGCTAGAAGACTTGATCTTTGGGCTGGCAATGCAAGGTAAACCGGTTGATCTGAGCCGGGTGCCACAACACTTGGTTTCAGAGCTGCGCTGACTGTAGGACACGCTAGACCGTCAATGCACTAGATGAACGGTAGATATTTCGTCTGAGTGTCGATAGTAATAGAAATTGATTGTTGCATGGCATGCATTTTATTTGTTGTTATTACTAACCGTCTGATGGTTGTGAGTAGATGGCTCCAGTTCCGATCATGTACCAGTCTAAGCCAGCTCCATACACATCGCCGCACCTGCTTCAGAACGTGTGGCGACAACTCTACCCAGAGGGTGCTAATCTAGTGTATCAGGTGTATCGGGAGCATCTTGCCGGTTCGTTGTATGAGTACTATGCGGAGGTCACTCTACACCACAGCTCTCCTTACGGCGCTTACACCCGTTCCTCTAAGGGTGGTTTCGCTTCTACGCCGTCTTAGGATATCCAGTTTGCTGCGATCGAGGCTCTTGTAGACTTGCACTACAACAAGGTTCATATGCATACCACCCAGGTTTCTATTACTACCTGTCTCTGCATGAGAACATGTGTATTCGCTTCAATTTTATTGATCCGGCATGTGATCGTCCTACTAGCCACCTTTCCCGCTATATCACTGCCAGTTATCTCTTGATATATGAGTTAGCCCGAGAGCTAACCCGAGCCTGGATAGCCCTTGCCTCTCCTCGGAATAGGAACCCTCCACCTACTATCGGTTTCACTCCATTCATTCCTCCAGTGTCGTTTACCCCAGTTACTTCGGTGACCACTCAGGGTACCACTAACCCTTTGGCAGTGACCCCTTGCAGTGCCCTTGATGCGTGGGCTTCCCTTTTTGCTACTCCTGCAGCCCCTATGCTTAGGTCTCACCCTGCATCTGCCCCTGAGGGAGAGTCCTCGAGGCGGCGCTGCCATGTCAATTTTAACCCGGAGGTATCCACTATCAGCTCAGGATATGATTCTGGCTCAGGAGAGGAGCCCGCTGTAGCGCCAGCTGAGCACTAGATCGTTAGCGTGCCGCAGTCGTCATGAGGATGATGTATGGATGTAGTCGTATGTGTCATGATGCTTAGCTTCATGTATGAGGGTAGTGAACCCGTCATGATGTTTATCTTTCATGTTTGAGTCTATGTATAGTTATGTTGGAACCTTTTTATTTATCCGCCTTGGTTCTTCTCGCTGTTTTCTTCTGGGATTGTCGTTGGATTTTCCTCCCATTCTTGAATATTTCTCATCTCGGTTGCTTTATATTGGAAAATAAATAATAGGATGACGCAGGGAGGCAGCAGCAGCCACGCTTGTGAGGAAGTCCCTGTTCGTCGCTCAGCAAGATAGGCAGGACATTCCCCTGAGCCGTTCCAGCCACCACCGCCTCCACCGCTACATCCGCCCTCCACTGAGCAAATCATGCGCATGTTTGAAGAAAGAAGGAACAACGACCTGATTGATCTGTTGAGAAGTGTGCAAGCTATGGTTGGGCAGAATGGAAATTAGAATTGTCATCACTCCAAGCTGTCAGATTTTCAGAGGACCAAGCCTCCTAGTTTCAATCAAGTTATCGATCCTTTGGAAGCTGATGATTGGTTAAGGACTATTGAAAAAAAGCTGGAGATTGCTCGCATTGAAGAAGATGACAAGGTTCTGTTCGGTACGCATTATCTTGAAGGAGCTACTGCTATATGGTGGGATAATGTTAAGGCTATGTGGCCCAGAGACGAAGAGATTACTTGGACTAAATTCAAGGATCATTTCCATAAGTACCATATTCCAGCCAGGATTATGAAGATCAAGCAGCGCGAATTCCTCGCTCTCACACAAGGAAGCCTGTCAGTAAGTGAGTACCTGCACAAGTTCAATCATTTGGCCCGCTATTCTCTTTATGATGTGGCCACAGAAGAAAGGAGGGTCGATAGATTTCTTGGAGGATTGAACCAACACCTAAGATGCACTCTCAGTATGTTTGATTTCCCAGATTTCCAAACTCTGGTGAACAAAGCCCTCATTGCAGAAAGGGCACACAAGATCGTGCACGACAATAGGCCCGCTAATAATGACCACAAGCGCAAATTCAAGCCCAAGAAGGATGTGCAACCAGTGCAGAAGGCTCGTACTTGGCAGCAGACTCAGGTTGAGTACAAACCCAATTGGCAGCAGAATGTTAACAAGGATACCCCCAATAAAGCAACACATATTCTACATCGTTTTGACTATTCGTTGCAAAATTAATAGTAGATACGCATATAAGCGGTGTAGCATATGCATTGCAGACTCGCAACTCGTGGCCCTGTTCGTGGTGCAACAGATCTTATATGTTGCGAGGTATTGGTTGCAAATTGTATTTATTATAATACTCCAAATACATGTAATTAAAAAAATCAGCACAAAAATAAATTAATTAGACACACCCGCACACATAATGAATGTGGCACGAAAATCTTTCTTTTAGGGATATGTGGCGCGAAAATCTGTGCTAACCGACCGAGCAGAACCAAATTGCGCGGAGTCCACCATCGATCTAGATTGATATTCTCCTTCAAGTCCGGATCGATCTAGGTCTACTACGACACAAATCGATCATCCAATCTCCTCTCGCTGAGCGGGAAGGCTGGAAGGCGGCGAGCCGGCGACGGCCCGGTGAGTGGCGGGAAGGCGGAGGCGGACAGGGGAGCGGTGGCTTTGCGTGCAGCAAAGAAGGGAGAAGCGGCGAGGCTGCGGCAGGAAGGCTGTAAGTCGTCTGCTAGCATACCCTACTCCTCTGCCCGCCCCTCCAGCCTGCCCACCGGCGGTGCTCTCCTCCTTCGGCCACCCATCTTCTCCTTCACTGTGTACGACGGCGAGATTAACCTCCGAGGTAACCCTCTTCCTCCCTCGTTCCCATCTCCTCTCATCTAGTGACCTACTTGTGGGCACCTCGAGACATGGCCGTGGGATGTAGGGGGATTTGATAGATGATGAAGGGGATGGATCGTCAGATTGGAGAGATGGATCCCTCCCCCTGTCTTTGTGATCAAATCATTTGAGAGAGAGGAGCTTCAGGCTTGTCACAGTTTCAGAGATGTACTGTACCACTAGGGATATGTCCAGTTGTTTGGGATTTGTTCCCAATAGGGAATTAATCACCATGGGGTTTGTGTGAAACCTGTGTTTGTCAATCTAATCTCTGTTGGGGTTTGACCCATATCCCTCTTAATCCCTGTAGACTTCATTGTTGTTCCGTTGGTTAGGGATTGAACAAAATTTGTACATGAATATAGTTTAAATGTTGTACTACTAAGTAAACATTCATATCTAAATTCAGTTTGTACAAGGAATGTTTAAAATATTCAGAAAATGTAGTGTAAGCATTGCACTGAGTAAACATTCATCTCTGAAACTAACAATTAGGTTCTATTTCTAATGTGAGTAAACATTCATGGAATGTATTCTTCCTCCCTTCTATTTCTAATGAGACCCCTTACTGCCATATCCATTGTGAAAACATCTAAGTTCTAGTTTTAGTATAGAGTACATGTATATAATATATATATATGGGAGTAAGTCAACACAAGTGAGCATAATCAGAACAAGGACCCTATCTGTAACATAATAGAAACATATATGTTTTAATTTTTATAAAGCAAACACACAAGAGTCTCTAAAAATATAACAGATGTCTGCTAAACTTAACGACAACTTTAGGAATCTTTATCGAGTAGAACTCTGAATCCAGTGTTGGTTTTTCTATCCAAATTTGCATAAGAAGGACAAGATGAGAGACAATTGCTTGAACCTCTATATTTTCATATGTTAAGAGTAATACTTGGACCTATCTCCAATTTGTTGGAGTACATACACTTATGTCATTTATTGACAAGAAGATTATATCTACTTCAGAGTATTTTCTGAAACACAGGTGGAAAATAGTTTGAAAATGCACAAAGATGCACCTTGATTAAACTTCTTCTTAACTTCCATTTGTTTCCCTTAACATGTGAATGCATCTCTGTTTCCTTGAAGATTAATGCTTCTGTTTTATTTTTGCTTGAGTGTTTGTTGTGTTCACCTCAGCTCAGTTCGTTGCCGGTTCAGTCAACCAAGAAATAAAAAGGAAATCCTTGACTTTTTGTGTATATTTCGTATGTCGCATGTTCAAAATATTTTTGCTTTTAGTGAATTGTTAGATCAAAGGATTCAAATTTGTACAACATGGTTCCAGGTGTTTGGGAATAGATGAACTTTGGCAGCTGCTGCTCGTGTTGTATCGTGATGGAAATTCAGTCCATCAGCAATTGAATTCGACTATTTGAACATGCTAGCTGCTGTCGTACAAGAGGTGAAGGGTAGTTATACTGTTTACTGCTTGTGATGTACTATGTGTTCACAAATTTTACCTAGATGTATTATGTGTTCACAAATTTACTTTCATTCTATTATGCTGGACGCAATACCACAATAAAGGTCAGCTTCCAGTGTGATTCTGTTATTTACATTCTTAGTATTATTGCCACAACCTATGTCGTTTTGGACATGAAACTTACTACTCTACTACTTCTACATGCAGGTTTGATGGATAAAGAAAGTCGCCAATCTAAAAATGTGGAGCCTAGCTGAAGTGATGAATTCATTACTGTTATTTGCTATTTTTTATTTTATCTCCATGTACTTTATAATTTGGACAAGATTTGTAGGTGTGACTGCCCTAAAGTGTCCGTACTTGATCTCAAATACGTTGGTGTTGGTTGTTCTGTTTCCTAAACATTCTTACACATGTTACTGTCAAAGAAAAAACATTCTTACACATGTTCATATGTACCTACATCTGGGTTGTTGCTTATCTCATAATCATCGTAGAAGTGTTAAATAGGCTGGTTCCATGAAATCGATCAATACATTGGTGTTGGTTGTCTCCTTGCCAATATATCACGAGGGCATCTCTAACTTGGAGGGGGACAACAATAGAGTGTTAGTCTTAATCTCTTTGCACCAGAATAATGTAGCTGCAGCTTTTCTTCAGTTAGCTGTAGCGTTTCTTCAGTTAACTGTGCTTTTTCAACACGTCACAAATAATCTATCTTGTGTTGTGCATGTCTCTGTTCTTTGCCACTCTGTTGTGTGAGTTGAATTCACTTCATCATTGATCCACACCGTGAGTCGATCCTAGCCTGATTTCCAAAGCATACATTTTGAATGGAATTTAACAAAATATATTATGCAAATTAAAAATAAAATGAACAATTTTTATTCAAACCTAAATATTCGTTCCATACAGCCAGACTATATTTTGTCCAGACAATTATTAGAACTTCTAACAAAATTAACCTCCCCTATACTTGATGGTGATCTCATACGCCTGGCCGGGCTGGCCGGTGGCACCTCCGTCGTTGCCGTTGGAGCCGGGCTTCCAGCGGCAGAAGAGTGCGGAGTCACCGTAAGGCTTCCCGACCGCCGCCTGGAGCTCGCAAATGATCCTATTCACTTGCTCCTGCGCCATGTGTAGTGTGGCCACGACCACCAGGGATGTGGGTGCAGGGAGAGACAGGCGGCGGCGCGGTGGTCTCGCTTGGAGACCACTGCTTGTCGTACTTCAGCATCTTCTCGTTGAGGCGGCGGAGATGATGCTTTCTCATCTTCGCTGTAGTCTTTGACTGGTCGATGACCCAGTCCATCATGTCCAGTCACATCTCTCCGAGAAATATCACAGGCATATGGTTCGCATGCGGCGCGGGCGGCATTCTTATCTAGTGAGCCACTTCAATGCCTGTCCCAATGACAGCCCGTGTCCGCTCTGGGCCCTCGACGTACCATGCAGAGCGGAAGTGCATTTGCGTGGGAAAGGGGACCGGCGCAGGAGATGTATTTGGGTGGTTAAGGTTGTCCACGCGTACGTGTCAGCGGTCCGGGCGCCCGCAAAGGCCCCCATTATTTGCATCCGGTTTGCGAGATTCCGAACTACCTGAGTGGTCCATGGACCTATGGGGTATCGTGTTGGATGGAAAACTATGTCAGGACACACGTTCGTCGATCTGGACATTTGCAATGTTTTGAGGGTCCACATTAGCGCTGACCCTCAAAATGGATACATTCTTTATCCGTAGACCTGTCCGAACTGGTCCAAAGACAGTGATGTGGTAGATGGCCATACAACCATGCTCACATCCATTTCAAAAGCAAATTAGAACGAACCAGACGAATTTCACCAAACACGACGCAATTAATTAAATTTCATTCGTAGTTTACATAAAACTTACGATATTTCATCCGTTTAACTAAAAAGTAAAAAAAACTAGGTTAACTTGTAGCGGGCGGTGACCTCGTACGCGTGGCGGCCCTGACCGGCCATACTGTCATCGTCGTCTGTGTAGTCCTTCGACCGGCAAAAGGGCGCTGGGGTGCGACAGCCTTGCCCGGCTGCCACCTGGCGCTCGTAGAGGAACCACTCTGCTTCCTCCTGCATGGCGCGGAGGGCCTCCGTGGCCAATGCCGGCCCTGACCATGGTGCCCGGGCGGTAGCGAAGGTGTGTCACTTAGCGACCACTCTTTGCTGATCCTAGCGAGCGACCTATCCAAGGAGCGGCGATGGCACCCTGCGACCTTCTCCGCGTTGGTGATGGAGCGGTCACGGATCGTGGCCTCTGCCAGGTTTAGGTCCTCACGGACCCAAGCCGATGCCTCGTCGAAATTGGCAAACACGGAGCAGCCCGCTGCGTTGCGCTACTCCGGTCGTGTTGCCTGCCTGGTCGCCCTCTGCTCGGTCGACTGCTCGGTCGACACAATGGCCTGCGATGAGGAGTCGGCTCCGCTGTAGCCACCCGAGGTAGTGGATGAGGCGGTCGAGCGGCTTCGCAATTGCCAGCGGCACCTCCTCCTTGACGGACTTCTCGCGCCAGTTGTGGCATTGTGGCGACGTCGACCGGTCGATCCAGGCATAATGGTTGTGTGGCGGCGAGGATGGCTCCACCTTCATGCGACGCTTGATCTAGACGCCGCAGTTGCATGGGGAGGGCTTCTCCACAAATCGATGGGAACCGTGTTGGATGGCAAAATGTGTCCGGACCCCTTGGTCCGGAAGGATGCGAGTGATTTAGGGATCTAGTTGGAGATGCCTTTTGACCTGATATGTACTCCATCCGTTCCTAAATATAAGTTCCTTGTTGAAATCTCTAAAAAGATTTATATTTAGGAACAGAAGGAGTAGGTTGGAACATGGAAGCTAAGAAATTTGTTGTGTTTTGGATTAATTTTTTCTATTGTTTGAGCAACAGAATTCATTTTTACTTCCACACATGTTGCACTAAAATTGTACAAACATAGAAGAAGCACATTTTATTTAACGCAAATATATGTACAGTCATGGGCCAGATGGTAATAACAAAAAATATAATTTGTTTCGCTCCAAATTATTAGTCTCACTCGTATTTATTTTTGGTTTCACTTCATTTTCCCCCTTTTCCTCCATTCTCTCCCGCCAATAGCGACTAATCTGCCAAAGAAAAAGTTAAGTACGCGCGCTTCATTACCATGGCCCCACATCTCATAGGCATCCAGGACAGAGACTAACATCGGTCAAACAGATTGCGATGAGGTAACTGCGCAAATAAAATCGGAAACCTCCCCTCATATCAGTACGGTTCCCTTCCTCTTCTCGCGCTGGATCCATCGCACGCCCGGCGGCCGGTGGCGGAGGCGTCACCACAAGCTGAGCAAGGTTAGTTGCTGATCTACTCCCCCACAATTATCCTCTCTTGCTCCCTATTCCACCGATCTGTGCTCTTAATCAATTCACGTCTCTCTTGCAAGGCAAATCCGAGTAGATTGTTTAGATCCGGCTGGTACGTGTTGGTAACAAGCCTGCGTGTTCATCTAGTAAGTGCCCTGCTCCCTATCCCTCATTGCTACAATTCATGGTGTTCATCTAGGAAGTGCCCTGGTACGTGGTGGTAGATTGTCAAGATCTGGCTGGTACGTGGTGGTAACAATCCTGCGTGTTCATCTAGTAAGTGCCCTGCTCCTTATCCCTCATTGCTGCAATGCATGCCCTCCGTATTGGTTCTAAGCTGTTTTTTTCTTCACCCACCGATAGATATACATAGAGATTAGATCACGATTCTAGTTTAATCTGAAATTGATTCATTGTTCAGTTTACTCATTGCAAAAGTTTTCACTGTCAGTCGACTGAAAACTTTTTCAATCAGATTTTCCGGCCAATTGGTGCCTGACAATTTGATCCTGTTTGTACTTGTCATCAGTATGTCGATGTCAATTTTATCTACCGGCCCCGCTAGTGTTTCCCCATTGAGTTGCTTCAGTCTAATGACAAAAAAAACCCGAAGAAACATGAAACATTTATCAGATTATATCAATGCTATTGTAAAATTGAGACCACCACCAATTACTCTGGCCAAATAACAATGAATCGTTGTAAAAGCACACCGTAAAAATGAATCAAAATTTCACTATTATTAGTACTTTAGTATCAGACTAGGAGCAGCAAAACACACTTGGATGCTCTGGTTCAAATTTACTATAACTACACAGTAGAATTACAGTCCTTGCTACACTGTAAATCATACAATAGATACACTGTGGACAAAACATCATTAGTTTAAGGAGCAACAGAACAACTATGAGCCTAATGGTTCAAAATGTATTACACTTTGCAGAACAATTACATTACTTAAAACTTTGTGGTAGAATACACTGCACACATTCCAAATAAAGTAGTTTAGTACCTGCTGGGAGCAACAGACAAAATTCAGCAAAAGACACTAGGAAAAAGAAACCATTTAGGACTAAAGTTGAGAATTACTATAGCTTTGCAGTAGAGTTGCATTTCTTGTGACACTGTGAATATAAACAAAATGCACCATAAGAATAACAGAAATTACTAAATCGTTGCTTGGGAATTATAGTTTTTTAGATTGTGTTATATATATTTTAGTTTTTGAAACAACCTATATTGTACGTTACATAATTTATTTAAACTTTTAGTCATTGTCATGTTGCAAAAGATGTGTATCCAACAAGAATTAACGTTGTTGAATCTAATGAGGATTATATGACAGAAGAACCAATCGAACATCGTAATTCTGTTGAAAAAGATGTCGAATCATCTGATGTCTAAGAAATAACTACTAATGATAAAGAAGGTTTCACATATTGTGATGATGCTGATGTAGATGAAAATGAAGATGGTAAGTTTGCTCATTCCTTATTGATTGCAATATATGGTTATTCATCATAGTAACATATAATTCATGGTTCATAATGGTGGCAGTGCACGGCAATTTGAAAAAGGTTCTGCTGCACACAAGGTATCTCCATAGTCTGATATACGAAATTACGATCAAACTATAGTGCTCCCATGTTTATGTGTTTACTTGTTGCTTTGTGAATGTTGTCCAGAACCAAGAAACTTTTGATCAGAATTTCAGTACACAGCAAGGGAAAATAAATGCTGCCGCACACAAGGTATATTTCCATTACCATATACAATATGTTCAAAATATATCGCTTCGATGTTTATGTATCTACTGGTTGTGTTGCTATTAGAACGTTGTTCAGAACAAAGATACTTTGCTTGAGAATGTCAGTGTACGTGTGCGAGAAAAAACTTCTGCTGCAAACAAGCTAGTATCTTTTCGTAATCAGATACATATTTTGCTCAAACTATAGTGCTAGCTTGTTTATTCGTTTATTACCTCTACTTTGCTATAAGAGTGTTGTCCAGACCAAAAAAACAAAAAAGCTGCTAATGCAGCCAGTAAGAGAGCTCAAAGTGGTTCGCTAAGTTGGTTGGGTGCCAGTGAACTACTTGTAAGACTGCTCAAATTCATTTCATACGTACCCCTATTTTGTCTGTCTTGTCATGGGTGATGAGGATAATTCTGCCAATGGTAACTTTGGTTTTCTCTAACTTGCAGGAACTAAAGTATTCTTGAAGAGCCTGAAAAATCATAACTAGCACATAGCTCTTGGTACAAGTGATCCTAAATTTAAACTTGATGGTGCTGAAATTAGAAATGGATTCCGGGCTGTGCGTGTCGATATGGCACTTGTGAAAACTAAAAATTTGGTACGGAGTTGAAAAAACTGCAATACTCTCGGTAATGCATAAAAAAAACTAATATCTTGCCTCTATTACTACTTGCATCATGGCAATCTTTGTGTATTAACAACTCATTTTGTTATCTTGTTTGTAGATTCAAAAGAAAATGGATGACTCTATGGTGTGTGGAAAGTATACTGCAATGATGATGTTGATGTTTCGGTTCATGATGATGATGATGATGATGATGATGATGGATGCTTTCAGTTTTAGTTAAGTTGTAGGGATGGCGTATATTGGATATTGTTCCTCCTTGATTTTTAGTTATGTTGTAGGGAAGTTGATGGATGCTTTCAATGTAAGTTTTGTTGTCAAGAAAATAGTCAGATTATGCATCACACTTGGATGATGTTCCTCCTGTAATATACACTATTGTAATCCAACAGTTCTATCTAATACACGATTTCTTCCTCTCTGAGTATATTATCTTGTTTTCCTTCATTTCAAATATATAATTATCACAATTATGTGGAGCATTAATTTAATCGCTAGTAATATATAGCATTATTATTATTATTATTATTATGCACATTATATATGTACAAACGCTTGAAGCGTTGGCAATTTTTTGTTGCAAGCAATGGGATTTTGATTCCTGCACATTAAGCACCACCATATAATAGTGTTGTATGAGTCCATTTTATCTATTGTAGTCTTGCAACGGTCCCTTTTACCAATGCCAATATAAGTGTTGCATTATGCCCTAGCAACACTGGATAAGGCAACGCATCCCAAACCGTTGGTAAAGACATCAGCAACGCATATATAGAGTTTTAGATACGGATAAAGGCGTTGCTATAGGGGTGGTCCTGTTGTAACCTGGTGGAACGGACTGCTAAGCACTCTGATGTTTCAGAACCGCCTGCTAAGCAGTCTGTAGGTCCAGGACCGACTGCTCATCAGTCTGTCGATCGCAGTCGCATGATCAGCATACCAATGTGTCAGCACTTCCTGCTCAGCAAACTAACGCGTTGGCACGGCCTCCTCAACACATGGACAAGTTGGCACCACCTGTGAAGAAACCGGACTTAGCTTCAACGCATGGTCAGTAGTCCGATGCCTCTGCTCCTACAGTCCAGCAGTCCGTCACAGTAGCACCGCCAGCTCAGCGGTCCGGCAAAGAGAAACCGTCTGCTAAGCAGTCCGTCAAAGCTTTCCATCTTCTCGGCAGTCTACCTTGCAGGCAACCAGACATTCTGCCAGAAATGCTTCAAGTACCAAGAAGGAAGTGGCCAAAAAGCCTACACCGGCAAAGAAGCGCGGCGGGAAAGTGAAGAGGAAAGAGAATGATTGCCTCTTGCTTAAATCACTCATCGCCCGGAACCAAATTAACAGCAGGTTGTTCGAATCAGGGAGTATTATTTCTGACAACATGGATGATGAAGAACTAGAATTGGTGCTTGCTAAAAGTAAAGCAGACGTACTTGAAGTACGCAATTATCTCCATGGCCAGCCATTTCTTGTTGGCGAATACTTTGATGAGTGCAGCTCCAGTTGCCGCAAGTTACATGAATATTGCATGGATCAAATGTCACTAGGTCATCATGGTTTGCTAGTCCACTTCAACAGAGATCATTTCTGACACGATGCTAGTTCATTCG
Organism: Triticum aestivum; assembly: GCF_018294505.1. NCBI lineage: Eukaryota > Viridiplantae > Streptophyta > Magnoliopsida > Poales > Poaceae > Triticum > Triticum aestivum. The sequence continues at coordinate 464,533,315 of NC_057804.1, forward strand.
ATGTGAGTTTCGAGAACTTACATCTCTTCTTCAACTTCAACGAGCTTGATGCCACTCTTGTTAGATGCCTGATTTTGTAAGTACTTAACAAACTCTGATCAACTTCTCCATACAAGGCTGTAAATGATAAACAACTAACTACATTTTATTCCTCTCAGGTGATTGAAGGCGCAGAGAAGAAAAAGGAAGAGAGTGTATTTCATAGATCCTGCATTAGCAAATGGCACAATATTACATGGTAAGGACGAACAGGAGTGGGCCGTTAACACAGTCGTCCGTATCTTCGAAAACACGTCCCATGCAGAATCATTTCTCTGGCCATATCATGAAAGGTGAGTCAAGTAAACAACCACGCATACACTGATTGTCTTTCAGATTTTGACATAATTCGTAACTTCATAGCTTTCTTAATATGTAGCGGTCACTGGATATTGGTATTCATTGTTCCAAACAAGAACACAGTTTACTACATCGATTCTCTAAGAGAGTCAACAAACGCTCACGATCTGACGCATCTTTAGCAATTCAAGGATAGGTATTGAATTCTATGATGTTGAAATTAATTTGCATTCATATCTGGTTCAATAACTGATGTTATCAAAATTCATCTTCATTTCCAGTGTGCTCGCATTGTGGAAAACTAAACCAGGGAACCTGTTCAAGAAGGAACTACCTCTGTAGCACGAGATCGTTTCTCCGGTAACACACCGAAATCCATTATTTTCGGAAAATTTATCCAATAGTCCGCAAATACCTTTCTTACACTAGTTAAATGTTCAGGCTTCTAAATAAACCTCTTTCTATTTTGTCCAAAGAAAAAATAATACATCTAACACCGGTTAGGTTGTTTCTAACAGGAAAAATAGATGACTAATTATGTATGAAAAATTTCAGTGTCCTCAGCAAGAAGCAGGGACCAACCTTTGTGGATACTATGTTTACAGACACATGATCTCCATCTGCAAATCTGCTGATAGTTGTGACGATCCTTGTGAATTAGTACCAGTAAATCTATCTTAATTAATATCTTCTACTCCACTCATATGGCACATTCTGATCTTAAAAATACTGCAGCTCATCTTAGAACCGAGGACCCCTGAACCACTCCTGGCTGGTGAATTGTTGATGGTTCGGAAATTTATCAGTGACTTCTTCCTGAATCACTACATCTATCCCACTAGTGATAACGAAGATTTCAGCATGCCTTCTCGTGACACATTGAGTAAGAGTTAGCCGCTAAACATCTACGCATGGATCCATTGTTCTCCATCTGATGAGGTCTTCGTATTTCGTACACTATGATTAATTATGTATTGCATTTATGTGTGCATAAATCATTGGAATTTAGCTACCATATGTTCAATTGCAATTGTTGCGAAATCTGACGAATGTTCTTCCTATGGACACTATTTGTTCAATTGAATATTGTGGTGAATTTCCTTTTTGCGTGCCGATTCAAAATGGGATATTCTTGTTTATTTGTTCAATTGAATATTGTGGCCAATTTGCTTTATGCGTGCCGATTGAAAATGGGATATTTTTGTTTATTTGTTCAATTGAATATTGTGGTGAATTTGTTTTTTGCATGCCGATTCAAAATGGGATATTTTTGTTTTAGCCTGGCAATTGCTCCGCACATGGTTCAACTAAATGAGTGTGTGTGATCCACATCGGAAAGCATATGTCAATCGTAGCAGAACCGTCGGTGATACACAGTAGATCGCAAAATGATTTGTAGCACTACTACGTGTGCATAGGCTCTCTGGAACCGTTTGTGATATCAAGTTATCGCACACGAGAACTCGGAGTAAACCATGCTCAATGTAAGATACAATCCCAGTCGTAATTTTTTCAGGAAATGTGTGGGATCGCACATGAAAAGCACATGTCACTCTAGCCGCAACCGTCGGTGATACACAACAAATCACAAACGGTCTGCAGATGGGTTCCGCAGAAAACTTGTGTGTGATAGGGCACATATTACACACAATTCATATGTTGGCCCGTGTGCCTTACATATTGTTTCCCAAATAGTTCATTACGACACACCATTTGGTTTCACTGTGTCATTAGAAACATTTAATCACCGATCCTACACGTGCGAAAGAATTTAGTGTGTGCTACATCGCACACGATTATGTTTGCAAGTCCTCTGGATCATGGTACCATATCCCCAACGGTTTCTGGGTCATGTGGGAAGGACACCCTATCGCCCACACTTACTTGGCGACGGTTCCAAATGTCGTCACAGACAGGGGTTTAAAACCGTTTGTATAGCACCGACGTGTACCACTATATGCATAATGGTAGTTTCTTTATGTGATAAATTGATTTTTTTATATCATGAGGTAATTAGAATGATGAATGATAAAAACCAGTAAAGTAGAACGAGTAAGGTTTAATGACAAGTTGTGCAAGTAGGAAATTTTGATGATGTTGACCCATTCAATTTGAGTGGTATGTTTTGCATGTCGAATAGTTGCATGATCATGGCATATGATGACCTGAGTTATTTTATTTTCAAGCTAAACCTGATGTTAATCCAACTTGAATATAATGTTGATCGAGTCATGGTTCCACTGAATCGAGTTTTTCCTAGTGCGACCACATTTTCCTTCATGGGAAGGTCTTGATTCAGTCCGTTGTCATGCCTCTTGCCAGTGCCTCCAATGAGGGAAGGTTATGGGTGTGCTATACCCTGGCCCGGTAAGCAGACATAACCTTGTGTGCCTGTTTGTTGTTATGGTACCTTGTCCCTGTTTGGGACCGTTTTTGCCATGATGGTGGCTATTGATGCCTTTGGTAGGCATAGGGCCACCCATGACTTAGCCCAGACGGGAGTTAGTCGGAGTGACTCGGAGAGTGTCATGGCAATGGGAGGGTTTCGTCAGAATGCCGTTGGTCCACCCGAATGGGATGACGAGGCCATGGATTCCGTGGTGTGGGTAAAGTGCGCTACCTCTACAGAGTGTATTTAATCTATCGATAGTTGCATCCTCGGTTACGGACATAGCTCGTGAGTAATTCACACCATGGATCAACATTAATAAGTAATCTTGCACACTAAAGATTTATTGTTGGCACTAATTATGTGATGATTTGTGGAATCATGAGATGATCGTGGTTGGCATCAAAGTGTTGACTTCATTTGTGATTTGTGTATGATCACCGTTCACTTACGAGGTAACCCGTCTGGTAAGATAGTCCGAGAGACTCGGTGCACAAGTTGATTTCACCGCATCAGTAGTAAGATTTGCATTGCATTAATTTGAATAATTGTCATGATATTGTTTGCCATTATGCTTATGTTTGTTGTGAGCTTGCAAGTACATTCAATGTATTGACCTGGCGTGTCATGCCAGATTTCAGGCAAGTCATATCGAATCGGAGAGCTTTCTGCATCTAGATCGTGTCCACATCGGTGTCCCTGTGCTATGGAGTTCCACTTCGTCGTCGTTCCGCTGCCGTGTAGTTATTGTGCTTGAGGCCCCTTCGTGTTCATTAAATAATGTACATACTGTTCAGCAGCACCGTGTGTGCAGCTTGGCCTCGCAACCTGATGTAATATGAGACCTATGTTTCCGCTAGCATCAATAAAGGAGTTTTTTTCTATACCATGTTGTTGTGTGTTGCCAGAAGACTTGATCTTTGGGCTGGCAATGCAAGGTAAACCGATTGATCTGAGTCGGGTGCCAGAACACTTGGTTTCAGAGCTGCGCTGACTGTAGGACACGCTAGACCGTCAATGCACTAGATGAACGGTAGATATTTCGTCTGAGTGTCGATAGTAATAGAAATTGATTGTTGCATAGCATGCATTCTATTTGTTGTTATTACTAACCGTCTGATGGTTGTGAGTAGATGGCTCCAGTTCCAATCATGTACCAGTCTGAGCCAGCTCCATACACATCGCCGCACCTGCTTCAGAACGTGTGGCGACAACTCTACCTAGAGGGTGCTAATCTAGTGTATCAGGTGTATCGGGAGCATCTTGCCGGTTCGTTGTATGAGTACTATGCGGAGGTCACTCTACACCACAGCTCTCCGTACGGCGCTTACACCCGTTCCTCTAAGGGTGGTTTCGCTTCTACGCCATCTTAGGATATCCAGTTTGCTGCGATCGAGGCTCTTGTAGACTTGCACTACAACGAGGTTCATATGCATACCACCCAGGTTTCAATTACTACCCGTCTCTGCATGAGAACATGTGTATTCGCTTCAATTTTATTGATCCGGCATGCGATCGTCCTACTAGCCACCTTTCCCGCTATATCACTGCCAGTTATCTCTTGATCTATGAGTTAGCCCGAGAGCTAACCCGAGCCTGGATAGCCCTTTCCACTGCTCGGAATAGGAACCCTCCACCTACTATCGGTTTCACTCCATTCATTCCTCCAGTGTCGTTTACCCCGGTTACTTCGGTGACCACTCAGGGTACCACTAACCCTTTGGCAGTGACCCCTCGTAGTGCCCTTGATGCGTGGGCTTCCCTTGTCGCTACTCCTGCAGCCCCTATGCTTAGGTCTCACCCCGCACCTGCCCCTGAGGGAGAGTCCTCGAGGCGGTGCTGCCATGTCAATTTTAACCCGGAGGTATCCACTATCAGCTCAGGATCTGATTCTGGCTCAGGAGAGGAGCCCGCCGCAGCGCCAGCTGAGCACTAGATTGTTAGCGTGCCATAGTCGTCATGAGGATGATGTATGGATGTAGTCGTACGTGTCATGATGCTTAGCTTCATGTATGAGGGTAGTGAACCCGTCATGATGTTTATCTTTCATGTTTGAGTCTATGTATAGTTATGTTGGAACCTTTTTATTTATCCGCCTTGGTTCTTCTCGCCGTTTTCTTCTGGGATTGTCGCTGGATTTTCCTCCCATTCTTGGATATTTCTCATCTCGGTTGCTTTATATTGGAAAATAAATAATAGGATGACGCGGGGAGGCAGCAGCAGCCACGCTTGTGAGGAAGTCCCTGTTCGTCGCTCAGCAAGACAAGCAGGACATTCCCCTGAGCCGTTCTAGCCACCACCGCCTCCACCGCTACATCCGCCCTCCACTGAGCAAATCACGCGCATGTTTGAAGAAAGAAGGAATAACGACCTGATTGATCTGTTGAGAAGTGTGCAAGCTATGGTTGGGCAGAATGGAAATTAGAATGGTCATCACTCCAAGTTGTCAGATTTTCAGAGGACCAAGACTCCCAGTTTCAATCAAGTTATTGATCCTTTGGAAGCTGATGATTGGTTAAGGACTATTGAGAAAAAGCTGGAGATTGCTCGCATTGAAGAAGATGACAAGGTTCTGTTCGGTACGCATTATCTTGAAGGAGCTGCTGCTATATGGTGGGATAATGTTTATGCTATGTGGCCCACGGACGAAGAGATTACTTGGACTAAATTCAAGGATCATTTCCATAAGTACCATATTCCAGCCAGGATTATTAAGATCAAGCAGCGCGAATTCCTCGCTCTCACACAAGGAAGCCTGTCAGTAAGTGAGTACCTGCACAAGTTCAATCATTTGGCCCGCTATTCTCTTTATGATGTGGCCACAGAAGAAAGGAAGGTCGATAGATTTCCTGGAGGATTGAACCTACACCTAAGATGCACTCTCAGTATGTTTGATTTCCCAGATTTCCAAACTCTGGTGAACAAAGCCCTCATTGCAGAAAGGGCACACAAGATCGTGCACGACAACAGGCCCTCTAATAATGACCACAAGCGCAAATTCAAGCCCAAGAAGGATGTGCAACCAGTGCAGAAGGCTCGTACTTGGCAGCAGACTCAGGTTGAGTACAAACCCAATTGGCAGCAGAATGTTAACAAGACCACTACCCAAGTCAAGAATGTCATGACCAGTCCAGTACGTGAAGAATGTCAGTGCAACAATTCCTGCTTTAATTGTGGGCAAACCGGACATTATGCAAGATAGTGCCCCAAGAACGGCAACCCAACCACTCCACTCAGGCCACAAGTCAACCAGCTGGAGCCCTTTTCTGCCCAGAGGACCATCCAAGGGCAAATTCACCACGTCTCCGCCGACGAAGGCCAAGTGGACCCGGAAGTCGCCATTGGTATGTTTCCTGTTAATAACATACCTGCAACAATTTTATTTGACTCCGGGGCTTCCCACTCTTTTATTTTGCAGAGTTTCGTTGCCCAAAACAAATTTCCTTGCTCGATTTTGGGAAAAACTATGATGGTACAATCCCCAGGATCTGTGCTCTGAAGCAATCCGGTCTGCAGTAATTTGGAAATTGATATCAAGCGAGTCAGATTTCCAACACCTTGATAGTCATTGAGTTTGTCAAATTGGATATTATTTTGGGAATGAATTGGTTAACCCAATATCAAGTATGCCTCAACTGTGCGACCAGAGAGGTCACATGACAAGTCAGGAAGGTCGAATCACAAAATTCTATGCCCGCAGAAGTACACCCAAGAAGGAAATGGTTTTCACGGCTATGGCTAAAGAATTGGAATTGATTCCTGTGGTCAGTGAGTTTCTAGATGTATTTCCTGAGGAATTACCAGGAATGCCACTAGACAAGGAACTTGAGTTTACTATTGACCTGGTGCCTGGAACCGCACCGATATACAAGAAGTATTACTGGATGCCTTCGTCAGAATTTGTGGAATTGAAGAAACAGCTTGATGAGATGCTTCAGAAAGGATACATCCGTCCAAGCTCTTCACCATGGGGATCACCCGCGATATTTGTGGATAAGAAGGATGGTAGTCTTCGGATGTGTGTGGATTACCGACAACTGAATGATGTCACCATCAAGAACAAGTATCCACTACCAAGGATTGATGATTTGTTTGATCAACTCAGTGGGGCAAAAGTATTCTCCAAGATTGATTTGAGGACCGGATATCCCCAACTTAAAATCAAGAAGGAAGATATTCCCAAGACCGCATTCACTACTCGATATGGTCTTTATGAATATACCGTCATGTCTTTCGGTCTCACCAATGCCCCTGCCTTTTTCATGCATATGATGAATAAGGTATTTATGGATTTCTTGGATAAGTTTGTGGTGGTATTCATCGATGACATCCCCATTTCCTCAAAAAAGTGAAGAAGAGCACAAGGAACACCTCAGAGCAGTTTACAAAGGCTCCGTGACCATCAGCTATATGCGAAGTTCAGCAAGTGTGAGTTTTGGCTCAAGCAAGTTGGATTTTTAGGGCGTGTTCTTTTAGCAGAAGGGGTAGCTGTGGATCCGAGTAAGGTGAAAGCCATGCTTGATTGGACCGCACCCACAACAGTATCAAAGAGATGGAGTTTCCTTGGATTAGCCGGATAGTACCACCGCTTTATTGAAGGATTCTCTAAGATTGCCAAGCGAATGACAGAGCTCCTCAAGAAGGATAAGAAGTTTGAATGGACCGAGGACTGCGAAAGGAGCTTCAACGAGCTAAAAGCCAGACTGACATCAGCACCAATATTGACTCTTCCAGACATCTACCGCAGTTTTGATGTATATTGCGACGCCTCCAGGAAAGGCTTTGGATGTGTACTCATGGAATATGGCAAGGTTGTGGCCTACACATCCCGACAATTACGGGCTCACGAAGGGAACTATCCAACACATGATTTGGAATTGGCCGCTGTTGTGCATGCTTTGAAAATTTGGAGACACTATCTCATTGGAAAATGGTGTCAGATATTTACCGACCACAGGAGTCTCAAATATATATTCACTCAACCAGATTTAAACCTTCGACAGCGAAGATGGCTCAAGTTGGTCAAGGATTATGACCTCGGGAAAAATTATCATCCGGGTAAAGCCAACGTGGTTGCCGATGCTCTCAGCCGCAAGCCTGCCAATCTGAATGCAATAATGGATTCCTTGCCTCCTAAACTTTCCGACGAGATCACTCAGCTCAATTTGGTGATAGTTGATGCCAGTCTTGCCAACATATTGGAAGTTGCTCCTACCCTCGAGGATGAGATTCACAGAGCCCAGGCAGATGACGTATTGCTACAATCCCATGCCAAGCGTATGCAAGAAGGAAAGACTCGGGATTTCTCTAAGAATCAGCAAGGTACGCTATGGTTTCGAGGAAGGATTTGCGTACCCGAGAAAGAAGATCATCGCAGAAGCACACGAATCTTCGTATTCAATTCACCCAAGAGGTACCAAAATGTACGAAGACCTTCGTTAGATATTTTGGTGGGATGGAATGAAGAAAGATATCGCATATTTTGTTGCTTGTTGTGATATACTCCCTCCGTTCCTTTATATGAGGTGCATTTGTTTTCTGATAAAATTCCATAATCATTTCTTCTAAATCCTTGTAATTCCCTTTTCAGCCCTCCAGAAAAAGGAAAGTATATTTCTCCTGATTGCTTGTATTTCTTCTTGTATCAAAAGAAGGAAACTATCTCTCTCTCGATTGCATGTATCTCTTACTTTCCTTGACTCACTGATTTACTTGCCACTAACCAACAAATTTCCGAAGGGTAATTTTGTCCTAACACCTCTATAATTATGTGCCTTGGTCACTGTGCCAAAAATAATACACCTTACATTAAGGAACAGAGGGAGTATGCAACAAAGTGAAGGCGGAACACCAAAAGCCTGCCGGACTCCTTTAACCCCTACCTGTCTCGCAATGGAAATGGGATGATGCCTGCATGGATTTCATCACAGGCCTACCAAGGACTCACCGAGGCAATGATGCAATATGGGTCATAGTGGACACATTAACAAAGGTAGCCCACTTCATTCCCATCCGGACCACCTATCGAGCCGATCAACTTGCACAATTATATGTGTCCAGAATTGTTAGTTTGCATGGAGTGCCAAAAACCATTACTTCAGATTAAGGTTCTCTCTTTACTTCAGCCTTTTGGTCACGTCTCCATCAAGCCTTCGGGACTGCCCTGAAATACAGTGTAGCCCATCATCATCAGACAGACGGATAGACTGAGCGTGTAAATCAGATACTCGAAGATATGCTTCGAGCATGTGCTTTCGCCCAAGGACCCAAGTGGGAAGATTGTTTGCCTTATGCCGAGTTTTCCTATAACAATAGCTTCCAGACCAGCTTGAAGATGTGACCTTATGAGGCTTTGTATGGCCGTAAGTTCCGCACTCCGCTAAACTGGTCTCAAACCGGAGACAGACACATTTTTGGAACTGATTTGATAATGGAGGATGAAAAGCAAGTCAGGGAGATCCGAGATAGACTGCGGTTGGCCAAGTCACGACAGAAGAGTTATTATGATGCAAAGCACCGTCAGATCAGCTTTGAACCCGGAGAACTCGTGTATCTTCGAGTCACCCCCATGAAAGGAGTCAAGAGATTTCAGGCCTGAGGAAAACTGGCACCCATATATATTGGTCCATTCCCAGTCATGCAGAGTCGGAACAATTTCTTATCAGTTGGAATTGCCACCGGAATTGTCAGAGGTACACATTGTATTCCATGTCTAACAGTTGAGAAGGTGTATCTCGCCACCGGAGAAAACGACTGACATGGCAGAGGTATAACTTGCTAAGGATTTAACCTATGAGGAGAGACCAATCAGAATATTGGATGAGATAGAGAGAGTCACTCGCAGAAAAGTTATAAAGTTTTATAAGGTTCAATGGGAGCATCACACCGAGGAAGAAGCAACCTGGGAACGAGAAGAATTTTTAAGGACAGTCTACCCAGAATTGTTTTCCCGAGCAACCGAATCTCGAGGATGTGATTCATCCTAAGTGGGGGAGGTTTGTGACAGCCTGGATTTTGCCTTCTCTCTTTTTTAGGACTTCATTTGCCTTTGCTTTGAATTTGGATTTTTGGAATCAATTCAAATGGACTTAATGTTGGGGAACATAGTAATTTCAAAAATTTCCTACGCACATGCAAGATCATGGGGATGCATAGCAACGAGCGGGGAGAGTGAGTCCACGTACCCTCGTAGACCGAAAGCGGAAGCATTAGCACAACGCGGTTGATGTAGTCGTACGTCTTCATGATCCGACCGATCCAAGTACCGAACATATGGCACCTCCGAGTTCAGCACACGTTCAGCTCGATGACGTCCTGCGAACTCTGATCCAGCAGAGCTTCACGGGAGAGTTCCGTCAGCACGACGTCGTGATGACGGTGATGATGTTGCTACAGACGCAGGGCTTCGCCTAAGCACCGCTATGATATGACCGAGGTGGAATATGGTGGAGGGGGCACCGCACACGGCTGGGAGAGATCAACTGATCAACTTGTGTGTCCATGGGGTGCCCCCCTCCCCCGTATATAAAGGAGTAGAGGAGGGGGAGGGCCGGCCCTCTCTTGGGCGTGCCATAGGGGAGTCCTACTCCCACCGGGAGTAGGATTCCCCCCCTTCCAAGTTGGAGTAGGAGAGGTAGGAAAGAGGAGGGAGAGAAGAAGGAAAGCGGGCCGACCCCCTCACCCAATTCGGATTGGGCTTGGGGGGGGGGCACGCCCCCTCCTAGGCTTCCTCGTCCTCTATTCCACTAAGGCCCAATAAGGCCCATACACTCCCCGGCGAATTCCCGTAACTCTCCACTCCGATAAATACCCGAATCACTCGGAACCTTTCCGATGTCCGAATATAGTCGTCCAATATATCGATTTTTACGTCTCGACCATTTCGAGACTCCTCGTCATGTCCCCGATACCATCCGGGACTCCGAACTACCTTCGGTATATCAAAACACTTAACTCAGAATATAAATCGTCACCGAACATTAAGCGTGCGGACCCTACGGGTTCGAGAACTATGTAGACATGACCGAGACATGTCTCCGGCCAATAACCAATAGCAGAACCTGGATGCTCATATTAGCCTCCACATATTCTACGAAGATCTTTATCGGTCAAACCGCATAACAACATATGTTGTTCCCTTTGTCATCAGTATGTTACTTGCCCGAGATTCGATCGTCGGTATCTCAATACCTAGTTCGATCTCGTTACTGGCAAGTCTCTTTACTCGTTCCGTAATGCATCATCCGGCAACTAACTCATTATTCACAATGCTTGCAAGGCTTATAGTGATGTGCATTATCGAGAGGGCCCAGAGATACCTCTTCGACAATCGGAGTGACAAATCATAATCTCGATCTAAGCCAACTCAAAAAACACCATCGGAGACACCTGTAGAGCACCTTTATAGTCACCTAGTTACGTTGTGATGTTTGGTAGCACACAAAGTGTTCCTCCGGTATTCGGGAGTTGCATAATCTCATAGTCAAAGGAACATGTATAAGTCATGAAGAAAGCAATAGCAACATACTAAACGATCAAGTGCTAAGCTAAAGGAATGGGTCAAGTCAATCACATCATTCTCTAATGATGTGATCCCGTTAATCAAATGACAACTCATGTCTATGGTTTGGAAACTTAACAATCTTTGATTCAACGAGCTAGTCAAGTAGAGGCATACTAGTGACACTATGTTTGTCTATGTATTCACACATGTATTATGTTTCCGGTTAATACAACTCTAGCATGAATAATAAACATTTATCATGAAATAAGGAAATAAATAACAACTTTATTATTACCTCTAGGGCATATTTCCTTCAATCTCCCACTTTCACTACAGTCAATAATCTAGCTCACAGCACCATGTGATTTAACACCAATATTCACATCTGTATGTGATTAACACCCATAGTTCACATGGTCATGTGACCAACGCCCGAAGAGTTTACTAGAGTCAATAATCTAGTTCACATCGCTGTGTGATTAACACCCAAAGAGTACTAAGGTATGATCATGTTTTGCTCGTGAGAGAAGTTTAGTCAACGGGTCTGTCACATTCAGAGCCGTATGTATTTTGCAAATATATTCTATGTCTACAATGCTCTGCACGGAGCTACTCTAGCTAATTGCTCCCACTTTCAATATGTATCTAGATTAAGACTTAGAGTCATCTGGATTAGTGTAAAAGCTTGCACATATGTAACTCTTTTCGACGAACTCTTTTATCATCTCCATAATCGAGAAACATTTCCTTAGTCCTCACTAAGGATATTCTTGCCCAATGTCTAGTGATCTACTCCTAGATCAAAATTGTACTCCCTTGCCAAACTCAAGGCAGGGTACACAATAATTCTGGTACACAACACAACATACTTTATAGAACCTATGACTGAGGCATAGGGAATGACTTTTCATTCTCTTTCTATTTTCTGCCATGGTCGGGTTTTGAGTCTTACTCAACTTCACACCTTGCAACACAGGCAAGAACTCCTTCTTTGACTGTTCCATTTTGAACTACTTCAAAATCTTATCAAGGTATGTACTCATTGAAAAATCTTATCAAGCGTCTTGATCTATCTCTATAGATCTTGATGCTCAATGTGTAAGCAGCTTCACCGAGGTCTTTCTTTGAAAAACTATTTTTCAAATACTCCTTTATGTTTTCTAGAAAAATTCTACATTATTTCCGATCAACAATATGTCATTCCATATACTTATCAGAAATGTTGTAGTACTCCCACTCACTTTCTTGTAAATACAGGATTCACCGCAAGTCTGTATAAAACTATATGCTTTGATCAACTCATCAAAGCGTATATTCCAACTCCGAGATGCTTGCACCAGTCCATAGATGCATCGCTGGAGCTTGCACATTTTGTTAGCACTTTTAGGATCGACAAAACCTTCTGGTTGCATCATATACAACTCTTCTTTAAGAATTCCATTAAGGAATGTAGTTTCGATGTCCATTTTCCAAATTTCATAAAATGTGACAATTTGCTAACATGATTCGGACAGACTTAAGCATCGCTACGAGTGAGAAAATCTCATCATAGTCAACACCTTGAACTTTGTCAAAAACCTTTTTCGACAAGTCTAGCTTTGTAGATAGTAACACTACTATCAGCGTCCGTCTTCCTCTTGAAGATCCATTTATTTTCTATGCCTTGCTGTTCATCGGGCAAGTCAACCAAAGTCCACACTTTGTTCTCATACATGGATCCCATCTCAGATTTCATGGCCTCAAGCCATTTCGCGGAATCTGGGCTCATCATCGCTTCCTCATAGTTCGTAGGTTCATCATGGTCTAGTAACATGACTTACAGAATAGGATTACCGTACCACTCTAGTGCGGATTGTACTCTAGAAGATCTACGAGCTTCGGTAATAACTTGATCTGAAGTTTCATGATCATCATCATTAGCTTCCTCACTAATTGGTGTAGGAATCACTGAACTGGTTTCTATGGTGAACTACTTTTCAATTTGGGAGAAGGTACAATTACCTTATCAAGCTCTACTTTCCTCCCACTCAATTCTTTCGAAAGAAACTCCTTCTCTAGAAAGGATCCATCTTAGCAACGAATATCTTGCCTTCGGATCTATGATAGAAGGTGTACCTAATAGTTTCCTTTGGGTATTCTATGAAGACGCACTTCTCCGATTTGGGTTCGAGCTTATCAGGTTGAAACCTTTTCACATAAGCATCACAGCCCCAAACTTTAAGAAACAACAACTTTGGTTTCTTGCCAAACCACGGTTCATAAAGCGTCGTCTCAACGGATTTTGATGGTGCCCTATTTAAAGTGAATGCAGCTGTCTCTAATGCCTCACCCCAAAACGATAGTGGTAAATACGTAAGATACATCATAGATCGCACCTGTCGGATTTCGGGTTCCGGCAGACCCTATAGATTCGAACACTGGGGTGCCTGCGGAGATTCGACCCTATAGACGAATGGCTTGACAAGGCGGCCTGAGGGCGGCACCTGCGAGCCGCCCAGGAGGGCCACGACGACCGGAGCGGACGGCGCGCCGCTCATCACTGGGCGAGTCGTGGCGTCGGTGGAGAGCGGGTCGGCGGAAGGAGAAGTTCCGGCGCACCCCTACCTGGCGTGCCAAATGTCGGATTTCGGGTTCTGGCAGACCCTATAGATTCGAACACTGGGGTGCGCGTGGAGATTCGGCCCTCTACCTACCTACACCTCACCGCCTCGCTAGGCACTAAGCAAACAAAGGGACAACACAAGAGACATAGGGTTTATACTGGTTCAGGCCACCATTGTGGTGTAATACCCTACTCCAGTGTGTGTGTGGTGGATTGCCTCTTGGGCTGATGATGAACAGTGCAAGGGAGAACAGCCTCACGAGGGTCTGTTCTTGGCTGGTGCGATGAACTGCTAGGGGAGTTCAGTCGCTCTCTCTACTGGTGTTTAGGTGAGGATCCGATCCAGATGCCTCCACCTTGTAGGTGGCTAGTCCTATTTATAGGCAAAGGCCCAGGGCCTCTTCCCAAATATTGAGCGGGAAGGGCGCCAACAATTGGCCATTTTGAAGGGGAACATCTAGTACACTTATCCTGACTAAAGTTGGTCCTTGCCTGCCAAAAGCTCTAGTGGTGACGCCGGCTTGGGCTCCACGATGACTTCCATCCTGCCGTTCTGCTGGTCTTGGTCTTGTTGCACTGAAATGGACACCTTTGCTTGATGCCCTCGTCTGCGCTTGCCCCCTTTGCACCAAAGAGGAAAGAAGGACACTACGTGGGCTGGCGCCCGCCTGGCGCCCTTGGTCGTCATGGCTTACGTCATGGGAACCTCGTGAGGTACCCTGCCTTGATCTCTTCGCCTCCTCGCGAGCCAGCCTCATGAGGCCGCGCCTGAGGAAGCCTCCTATCGTCCGCCCCGCGAGGCTTGGCCCCTCGCGAGGGTCTTGAGCTCATGCTGATGAAGATGGGCCATGCTGGGCCGCCCCTCGAGCCACGCCGCAGGCCGCAGGCAGGCAAGTCTGGGGACCCCCGTTCCCAGAACACCGACAGTAGCCCCCGGGCCGAAGGCGCGCCCGGACTTGGCTAAGCAAAGAGGCAAAGGGGCAAGTGCGAAGCGCCGCGGGCCCCAACAGCCTGCGGCCTCGGGCGCCGTGTGGCGGTTGATTGGACGTGGGCGGTCCCGCTCCCCCACGATGCCTCGGCAACTGTGTGAACCGCCAGGTCCCTGCATGCAAAGCGGGTCATGATTACCTGTGGTCGTGGAGGCCTACGGTTGGCCTCCTCCGGCTATAAGTACGGGGTGGCGCCAGCCCTTCCGATCCATCCCTTCGTGCTTCTCCTTTTCTTTCATGGCTCCGCCAAAAAGGTTCTTGGCCGCGGAGAAAGGTAAGGCCCGCCAGGCGGGACTCGACTCTCCTCCGCCCAAGCGCGGTCGAGGCCGTCCCCGCAAGCACCCCGCGACTCCCTTGGTGGCTCCCCGCGGTCGCGGAGGCGATCTTCCACGCAGTGTAGAGCGGCCGGCCGCTGCTGGGGGACGCGTCACAGCCACGCGACCCCCTAGGCCGCGCTCCCACTCGGTAGAGGTACTGCCGGAGTTTATTGTGTGGGCGGTGGAACCAGCCAGCACCCGGCTCCAACTCCCCCGCTTCCTCCTAGGCAAGCTTCCGGCTGGGGCCCCGGGCTACCTCTGGCTCCAGACGGATGGCTGCTGCGGCCAAGCCTCTTGGGCTTTGCTGGAGGTCTCCTTGACCGGGAGCTTGGCCCTGACCCGCGGCTGGCAAACGTTTGCCCGCGCGCATGGTCTGATCCGGCGGTGCACCCTGCACTTCAAGTTTGACAGCGATGCCACCCTCTACGTGAGGGTGTTCGGGGAAGATGGTCGCCCCGCTGGATGTTGCCCCGAGAGCGACGACTGCGGCCATGAGTCCAGCCCCAGCGATGATGAAGATGACAGCGTGCGTGCGGCCGGTGGCGGTCGAGGTTCATCGAGCTCCGACGGCTCCTCTTCGAGCAGCGGTTCCTCCAGTGGTGGCCGCGATCAACCTCCATGTCGCCGCGCCCACCTGGAGGGAGGTAGCGGGCCTGCCCGCCGTCGCGCCTCGGTGAAGCGCGAGACGGAGTCCTCCTGAGCTCTGGAGGCAGTTCGAGTCTCCCTCGCGAGCTGATGCCGGGCGACTCGCTCCTGTTTTGTTTTCCTTTTCCCTGCGCAAAAAGATAGTAGTGTAGGGCCCTGCGAGGGTGTGCCGGGACTATTGCTTTTTAATTATTGTACTGCTTCCATCATTTTGGTATGTGTGCCCTCATGCAGTACGCTAGTGTGCAGGAATCACTTAGCTTGGGTGGAGGGCTTGTCGCGACCCTTGCTTCTCGTGGCCGAGGCTTTGTCGAACGTTCCATGTCCTGCGGGGGTTAGTCCGGAGAGGTAGTTCCCGGCCTTAGCCGTGGAGGCGATCGACCCAGGCCCTGCGTTCGTGTCGAGATGCCCGAGGGGCACGGACTGGAGGGGTGCTCCTGTAGTGGACCCGGGTTGGGTAGCCTCGGACGACAAGGGCAGAAAACACTCGTGAGGGTGCCCGTGGTACCCCCTCGCGAGACTTGCGTGAGAGAAATCAGGGCAGGAGAGCGAAAAGGCAAATGGTCACAAACCAAAGACCACAACAACTTTAACAAAACCTCGAATGGGGATGAACAGCCAACTACAGAAAGCAAATGAGAAAAGCTGTGTCCGGCACCTAATCTAGTCTTCGACGTCTTCTCACTAGCGCGGAGCTAAGTGCTGCCACTGGCGTGGGAGGGAGCCCCAGGGCCTGAGGCCGGCGCTCCTAAGACTCCGGGGCATGTATAGCCCCACTCATTATTACGTGAGAGTGTCACGGGCAGCGAGCTTCACAGGCACTGGCCTTCTTCATAGGCTCCGGTCCTTTCTCGTAAGGATAGACTTCACAGGCGTTCGCCTTCTTCACAGGCTCTGGGCCTTTTCCAAAATGCAGCAGCTTCACAGGCATTCGCCTTCTTCACAGGCTCTGGGCCTTTTCCAAAATGCAACAGCTTCACAGGCGTTCGCCTTCTTCACAGGCTCTGGGCCTTTTCCAAAACGCAACAGCTTCACAGGCATTCGCCTTCTTCACAGGCTTTGGGCCTTTTCCAAAACGCAACAGCTTCACAGGCGTTCGCCTTCTTCACAGGCTCTGGGCCTTTTCCCAAATGCAACAGCTTCACAAGCGTTTGCCTTCTTCACAGGCTCTTGGCCTTTTCCAAAACGCAACAGCTTCACAGGCATTCGCCTTCTTCACAGGCTCTGGGCCTTTTCCAAAACGCAACAGCTTCACAGGTGTTCTCCTTCTTCACAGGCTCTGGGCCTTTTCAAGGGTAAAATCTCCGGAGGTGCTGGATGTTCCACGCATTCTGGACGGGCACCCCCTCCCGAGTCTCCAAGCGCGCGGAGCCGGGCCTGGAAACATGAACAACCTTGAACGGGCCCTCCCACATGGGAGAGAGCTTATGCAGTCCCTCCCTGGAGAGGACTCGCCTGAGCACGAGGTCTCCTACCTCGAGGGTCCTGGGGCGGATGTTGCGGTAGTGGTATCGCCGTAGCGCTTGTTGGTATCTTCCTGCGGGGAGCGCAGCCTCCCGGCGACGCTCCTCCCCCAGTACGAGGTCCGTCCCCCGCATGGCGTCCTGCTGCGCCTCGTCGAACGCCAGGACCCGTGCGGAACGATGTCTGACCTCGTGAGGGAGGACCGCTTCAGCTCCATAGACCAGGAAGAATGGGGTCTCGCCAGTTGGCTTGGTTGCGGTCGTGCGGATGGACCACAACACAGACTGAAGCTCGTCGTACCAGCCTCGGCCACAAGCCTCCAACTTCTTCTTGAACGTCTTGGTTTTGAGGCCCCTCAGGACCTCCGCATTGGCCCGCTCGGCCTGACCGTTGCTCCGTGGGTGCGCCACTGAAGCGTAACATATATGCGTTCCAAGGTTAGCACAGTATGTTTTGAAGAGATTACTGGTGAACTGCGAACCGTTGTCGGTGATGATGCGGTTGGGTACCCCGAACCGGCTCACGATGCCCTTGATGAACTTGACCGCAAACCCTGCGGGGATGGTGCGGACAGCTTCCACTTCCGCCCACTTAGTGAACTTGTCCACAACGACGTAGAGGTAGCGATAGCCCCCTGGCACCCGAGGAAATGGGCCCAGGATGTCTAGTCCCCATACTGCGAATGGCCATGAGAGGGGTATAGTTTGCAGACCTCCAGCCGGCTGATGGATCTGCTTGGCGTGGAACTGGTAGGCCTCGCAAGCCTTCACCAGTTCGATAGCATCATTGAATGCAGTGGGCCAATAGAATCCACTGCAGAACACCTTGCCAACGAGGGTCCGCAATGATGAATGATGCCCACAGTCTCCACCACGTATATCCGCTAGCAGTTCCTTCCCTTGCTCCCTGGAGATGCAGCGCAGGGACACATCATTTGGTCGCCTGTGGTAGAGCTCTCCGTCCCTGATGCAGTATGTTGTGGCCTGCCGCGCCACGCGCTCCGCTTCCTCCTTCTCTGGCAAGATCCCTTGTGTCAGATAGCTCTGGAGCTCCGTGATCCAGCACCCCTCCTGAGGCTCCATTGTCAAGAGTAGACGCGCCCCTGAGGCCGGCCCGCAGACCGGGGCTCCCGAGGCTAGCGGCTGGGGGAGCTCCTCCCAAGGCTGCACCGCGCTCGAGGTGATGGTGTGGCCGAGGGCTTGAAGAGCCGCTCTTCAAAGACTCCAGGCTCCTGAGGCAGTCGCTTGGATGCTCGTTTGGTGATGTCGTCGGCCTCCTGGTTGGTGCCACGGGGCACGTGCTATAACTCCAGCCCCCAGAACTACTTGTCCATCCTGCGGACCTCCGCAAGGTAGGCTTCCATGTGCTCATCCCTTGGCTCGTATACTTTGTTGGAGAAGTTGACGAGGAGTTGTGAATCACCGTTGATGGTAAGGCGTTTTACTCCGAGGGCGGCCGCGGCCTTCAGGCCCGCTATCAAGCCTTCATATTCTGCTATGTCGTTTGAGACCTTTTCTCCGTGTTGGAAACAGAGCTACACGGCGTAGTAGAGCTTGTCTTGGGTAGGAGATATAAGCACCGCACTAGCCCCCGCGCCGTGCCTGGAGAACGCCCCATTGAAGTACATGACCCAACCATCCGGTGCCTCGCTTCCCGGGGAGAGGGATCGATCCTCATCAGCCTTTAGGCCCGGCGCCTCTGTCCACTCTACCACGAAATCTGCCAAGGCGGCCCCCTTGATGACTCTGGTTGTGCTGAATTCGAGCTGAAACGCTTGCAGTTCAATGTTCCACTCAGCGACTCTTCCAACTGAGTTGGGGCTCCTGAGCACCCTCTCCAAAGGGTATGCTGAGATAACCTTGATGGGGTGGCCTTGAAAACAATGCCGCAGCTTGCCCGAGGCCACCAATAGTGCGAGGAGAAGTTTCTGAGGCATGGGATACCGCGCCCTTGCGTCCCGCAACACTATGCTGACGAAGTACACAAGATGTTCAACTTGGTTGGGAGTGCTGGTGTTGATGGCACCCTCCGGAGACCGCAGCACCTCCTGAGGCAGGGGAGCCCCCAGCGGCTGGTCGTTAGGGGGAGGGGTTCTCGCTGTCTCGAGCGTGCCCCCTAGCGGCGGCTGATCCTTCTCGGCTGCAGCGGTGGTCTCTGCCGGTCTTTCTTGTTCGTGCTCCGCCTTGACCCGGGTGGATGCCGTGGCTCTGTTCCAACGCTCCTCCCTAACCGCCACCAGGGCTGCGCTGGCGGAGTAGGCAGTGGCTGCAAGGTAAAGCACCAGGGGCTCCTGAGGGCGTGGTGCCACCATTACCGGTGGGCTGGTTAGGTATCTCTTAAGGTCTTGGAACGCCCTGTCTGCCTCTTCAGTCCACTCAAAGGGTCCTTTTTTCTTCATTAGCTGGAAGAAAGGCAGCACTCGCTCTCCTAGCTTGGAGATGAAGCGTCCCAGTGTTGTCATGCGCCCAGTGAGCTTCTGCATTTCTCTGAGGGTCTTTGGCGGGCTCATGTCCTCGACCGCCTTGACCTTCTCTGGGTTAGCCTCGATGCTCGGTGGGACACGAGGAAGCCCAAGGGCTTTCCTGAGGGGACCCCAAACACGCACTTCTCTGGGTTGAGTCGCAGGCTCATGGCGTCGAGGCTCGCGAAGGTTTCCTCCAGGTCTTGTATCAGGGTTTTGGCCTCGCGAGACTTCACCACAATATCATCGACGTAAGCCTCAACGTTTTTCCATAGCTGTGGGCCCAAGGCGATGTGCATCAACCGCTGGAAGTTTGCCCCTGCATTGCGCAACCCGAACGGCATGCACATGTAGTAGTACACCCCACATGGGGTTAGAAAGGCAGTTTTTTCCACATCTTCCACCGCCATCTTGATCTGGTGATACCCAGAGAAGGCATCCAAGAAGCACAACAGGTCGCACTCGGCGGTGGAGTCGATGATCTGATCGATGCGGGGGAGCGGGAACGGATCTTGCGGGAAAGCTTTGTTGAGATTGGTGAAGTCGACACACATACGTTCCTTCCCTCCTTTCTTCGGCACAATGACTGGGTTGGCCAACCAATCCGGGCATCGGACCTCGCGAATGACCCCTGCAGCTTCCAACTTGCGGGTCTCTTGGATGATGAAAGCCTGCTTTTCCGTGGACTGCCATCTTGCCTTCTGCTTCACGGGTCGGACATTGGGGCACACATTGAGGTGGTGCTCGATTACGCCCCTTGGGATCCCCGCCAGCTGATCGGGCTCCCATGCGAATACCTTCTTGTTTGCACGCAGAAACTTGACTAGGGCCTCCTCCTGCTCGGGCTCGAGATTGGCGCCTATGGTGAAGGCGGCGTCAGTGGATCTGTCCTCGTCAACCAGCATCTGCTTGGTTTCTGCCTTGTCTTGGGTGAACAACTGCTTCTTCTTGGCCAGTGCATCTCCCTTGGGCTCAGGGGCGTCCGAGTCGGCGGGCTGCGCCGCCGCCGCCATCTTGAAGGCGAGCTTGAGCACTTGCAACGCATCCCCGATGTCTCCACACACGGTGAGGACGCCGCTGCTCCCGGGCATTTTCATGAGGTTGTACGCCGGGTGAGTCGCAGCCATGAACCGAGCCAGCGCCGGGTAGCCGAGGATGGCGTTGTACGGGAGGCCGATGGGGGCGATGTCGAAGTCGATTAGCTCCGTGCAGAAGTTGTCGTAGGTGCCGAAGGTTACTGGGAGACGGATCTGCCCCAGGGAGCTAGAGGACCCGCCCCTGACGCCCAAGAAGGACCGGCTGGGCCGGAGCCGCTCCGGTGGTATGTGGAGGAGGTTGAAGGCTTCAACCGAGAGCACGCTGAGGCCCAAGCCGCCATCGATGAGAGTCCTGGTGATGGCCACCTGGCAGATGGTGGGGGTGCACAGCATCGGGAGCGCGCCTGAGCAGGCTGAATTGGAGGGGTGGTCCTTTAAGCTGAAGGCCAGATCGGCCTTGGGCGCCGACCGACCTGAGGGAGCCCCCTGCCGCGTGGAAGCGGCGCCGACCTGGCAGACGAATGGCTTGATGTGGCGGCCTGAGGGCGGCGCCTGCCAGCCGCCCAGGAGGGCCACGACGACCGGAGCGGACAGCGCGCCGCTCATCGCAGGGCGAGTCATGGCGTCGGCGGAGAGCGGGTCGGCGGAAGGAGAAGTTCTGGCGCACCCCTACCTGGCGCGCCAAATGTCGGATTTCGGGTTCCGGCGGACCCTACAGATTCAAACACTGGGGTGCACACGGAGATTCGGCCCTCTACCTACCTGCACCTCACCGCCTCGCTAGGCAGTAAGAAAACAAAGGGACAACACAAGAGACACAAGGTTTATACTGGTTCAGGCCACCATTGTGGTGTAATACCCTACTCCAGTGTGTGTGTGGTGGATTGCCTCTTGGGCTGATGATGAACAGTACAAGGGAGAACAGCCTCACGAGGGTCTGTTCTTGGCTGGTGCGATGAACTGCTAGGGGAGTTCAGTCGCTCTCTCTACTGGTGTCTAGGTGAGGATCCGATTGATTTCTAGATGCCTCCACCTTGTGGGTGGCTAGTCCTATTTATAGGGCCTCTTCCCAAATATTGAGCGGGAAGGGCGCCAACAATTGGCCATTTTGAAGGGGAACATCTAGTATACTTATCCTGACTAAAGTTGGTCCTTGCCTGCCAAAAGCTCTGGTGGTGACGCCGGCATGGGCTCCACGATGACTTCCATCCTGCCGTTCTGCTGGTCTTGGTATTGTTGCACCGAAATGGACACCTTTGCTTGATGCCCTTGCCTGCGCTTGCCCCCTTTGCACCAAAGAGGAAAGAAGGACACTGCGCGGGCTGGCGCCCGCCTGGCGCCCTTGGTCGTCATGGCTTACGTCATGGGCACCTCGCGAGGTACCCTGCCTTGATCTCTCCGCCTCCTCGCGAGCCAGCCTGACGAGGTCGCGCCTGAGGAAGCCTCCTATCGCCCGCCCCGCGAGGCTTGGCCGCTCGCGAGGGTCTTGAGCTCGTGCTGATGAAGATGGGCCATGCTAGGCCGCCCCTTGAGCCATGCTGCAGGCCGCAGGCAGGCAAGTCTGGGGACCTCCGTTCCCAGAACGCCGACAGCACCATATCCATTAAAGTGCGGTTATGACGTTCGGACACACCATTACGCTGCGATGTTCCATGTGGCATGAGCTGTGAAACTATTAACATTGTTTTATATGAATGCCAAACTCGTAACTCAAATATTCTCCTCCACGATCAGATCGTAGAAACTTTATTTTCTTGTTACGATGACTCTCCACTTCACTCTGAAATTCTTTGAACTTTTCAAATGTTTCGGACTTGTGCTTCATTAAGTAGATATACTCATATCTGCTCAAATCATATGTGAAGGTCAGAAAATAACGATACCCGCCACGAGCATCAACACTCATTGGACCGCATACATCAGTATGTAATATTTTCAACAAGTCAGTAGCTCGTTCCATTGTTTCGGATAACAGAGTTTTAGTCATCTTGCCCAAAAGGCACGGTTTGCAAGCATCAAATGATTCATAACCAAGTGATTCCAAAAGTCCATCTTTATGGAGTTTCTTGATGCGCTTTACACCGATATGACCCAAACGGCAGTGCCACAAATAAGTTGCACTATCATTATCAACTTTGCATCTTTTGGCATAAATATTATGAATTTGGGTATCACTACGATCGAGATCCAACAAACTATTTTCATTGGGTGTATGACCATCGAAGGTTTTATTCATGTAAACAGAACAACAATTATTCTCTGAATTTAAATGAATAACCATATTGCAATAAACATGATCAAATCATATTCATGTTTAACACAAATGCCAAATAACATTTATTTAGGTTTAACACTAATCCCGAAAGTATAGGGAGTGTGCGACGATGATCATATCAATCTTGGAACCATTTCCAACACACATCATCACTTCACCCTCAACTAGTCTCTGTTTATTCTGTAACTCCTGTTTCAAGTTACTAATTTTTAGCAACCGAACAAGTATAAAATACCCAGGGGCTACTATAAACACTAGTAAGGTACACATCAATAACCTGTATATAAAATATACCCTTGTTCACTTTGCCATCCTTCTTATCCACCAAATATTCAGGGCATTTCCGCTTCCAGTGACCATTTCCTTTGTAGTAGAAGCACTCGGTTTCAGGCTTTAGTCTAGATTTGGGCTTCTTCACGGAAGTGACAACTTGCTTGCCATTCTACATGAAGTTAACTTTCTTTCCCTTTGCCCTTTTCTTCAAACTAGTGGTCTTGTCAATCATCAACATTTGATACTCTTTCTTGATTTCTACCTTCATCGATTTCATCATCATGAAAAGCTCGGGAATCATTTTCGTCATCCCTTGCATACTATAGTTCATCAAGAAGTTCTACTAACTTGGTGATGGTGACTAGAGAACTCTGTCAATCACTATCATATCTGGATGATTAACTCCCACTTGATTCAAGCGATTGTACTACCCAGACAATCTGAGCACATGCTCACTGGTTGAGCTATTCTCCTCCATCTTTTAGCTATAGAACTTGTTGGAGACTTCATATCTCTCAACTCAGGTATTTGCTTGAAATATTAACTTCAACTCCTGGAACATCTCAAATGGTCCATGATGTTCAAAACGTCTTTGAAGTCCCGATTCTAAGCCGTCAAGCATGGTGCACTAAACTATCAAGTAGTCATCATATTGAGCTAGCCAAACATTCATAACGTCTGCATCTACTCCTGCAATAGATCTGTCACCTAGCGGCGCATCAAGGACATAATTCTTCTGTGCAGCAATGAGGATAAACCTCATATCACGGACCCAGTCCGCATCATTACTACTATCATCTTTCAACTTAGTTTTCTCTAGGAACACATATAAAACATAGGGAAGCAACAACGCAAGCTATTGATCTACAACATTATTTGCAAAATACTATCAGGACTAAGTTCATGATAAATTAAAGTTCAATTAATCATATTACTTAAGAACTCCCACTTAGATAGACATCCCTCTAATCATCTAAGTGATCACGTGATCCAAATCAACTAAACCATGTCCGATCATCACGTGAGATGGAGTAGTTTTCAATGGTGAACATCACTATGTTGATCATATCTACTATATGATTCATGCTCGACCTTTCGGTCTCCAGTGTTCCGAGGCCATATCTGCATATGCTAGGCTTGTCAAGTTCAACCCGAGTATTTCTGTGTGTGCAAAACTGGCTTGCACCCATTGTAGGTGAACGTTGAGCTTATCACACCCGGTCATCACGTGGTGTCTCGGCACGACGAACTTTGGCAACGTTGCATACTCAGGGAGAACACTTGTACCTTGAAATTTAGTAAGGGATCATCTTATAATGTTACCGCCGAACTAAGCAAAATAAGAAGCATAAAAGATAGACATCACATGTAATCAAAATATGTGACATGATATGGCCATCATCACCTTGTGCCTTTGATCTCCATCTCCAAAGCATCATCATGATCTCCATCTTCACCGGCATGACACCATGATCTCCATCATGTTGATCTATATCAATGTGTCGTCACATGGTTGCCTCACCAATTGTTGCTCTTGCAACTATTGCTATCGCATAGCGATAAAGTAAAGCAAATAAAGAGACAACCATAAGGCTTCTGCCAGTTGCCGATAACTTCAACAAAACATGATCATCTCATACGGCAACTTATATCTCATCACGTCTTGACCATATCACATCACAACATGCCCAGCAAAAACAAGTTAGACATCATCTACTTTATTGTTGCAAGTTTTACATGGCTGCTACGGGCCGAGCAAGAACCGTTCTTATCTACGCAACAAACCCACAACGATATTTCGTCAAGTTAGTGGTCTTTTAACCTTCTCAAGGACCGGGCGTAGCCACACTTGGTTCAACTAAAGTTGGAGAAACTGACACCCGCCAGCCACCTATGTGCAAAGCACGTCGGTAGAACCAGTCTCGCGTAAGCGTACGCGTAATGTCGGTCCGGGCCGCTTCATCCAACAATACCGCTGAACCAAAGTATGACATGCTGGTAAGCAGTATGACTTGTATCGCCCACAACTCACTTGTGTTCTACTCGTGCATATAGCATCTACGCATAAACCTGGCTCGGATACCACTGTTGGGGAACGTAGTAATTTCAAAAATTTCCTACGCACACGCAAGATCATGGTGATGCATAGCAACAAGTGGGGAGAGTGAGTCAACGTACCCTCGTAGACCAAAAGCGAAAGCGTTAGCACAACGCGGTTGATGTAGTCGTACGTCTTCACGATCCGACCGATCCAAGTACTGAACATACTGCATCTCCGAGTTCAGCACATGTTCAGCTCGATGACGTCCCGCGAACTCCGATCTAGCAGAGCTTCACAGGAGAGTTCCGTCAGCATGATGGCGTGATGACGGTGATGATGTCTCTACTGACGCAGGGCTTCGCCTAAGCACCACTACGATATGACCGAGGTGGAATATGGTGGAGGGGGGCACCGCACACGTCTGGAGGAGATCAACAGATCAACTTGTGTGTCCATGGGGTGCCCCCCTCCCCCGTATATAAAGGAGTAGAGGAGGGGGAGGGCCGGCCCTCTCTTGGGCGTGCCATAGGGGAGTCCTACTCCCATCGGCAGTAGGATTTCCCCCTTCCAAGTTGGAGTAGGAGAGGTAGGAAAGAGGAGGGAGATAAGAAGGAAAGGGGGGCCGGCCCCCTCACCCAATTCGGATTGGGCTTGGGGGGGAGGGCTCCTAGGCTTCCTCCTCCCCTATTCCACTAAGGCCCAATAAGGCCCATACACTCCTCGACGAATTCCCGTAACTCTCCGGTACTCCGATAAATACCCGAATCACTCGGAACCTTTCCGATGTCCGAATATAGTCGTCCAATATATCAATTTTTATATCTCGGCCATTTCGAGACTCCTCGTCATGTCCTTGATCCCATCCGGGACTCCGAACTACCTTAGGTACATCAAAACAAATAACTCATAATATAAATCGTCACCGAATGTTAAGCGTGCGGACCCTACGGGTTCAAGAACTATGTAGACATGACCTAGACATGTCTCCGGACAATAACCAATAGCGGAACCTGGATGCTCATATTGGCTCCCACATATTCTACGAAGATCTTTATCGGTCAAACCGCATAACAACATATGTTGTTCCCTTTGTCATCTGTATGTTACTTGCCCGAGATTCGATCATCGGTATCTCAATACCTAGTTCAATCTCGTTACCGGCAAGTCTCTTTACTCATTCTGTAATGCATCACCCCGCAACTAACTCATTAGTCACAATGCTTGCAAGGCTTATAGTGATGTGCATTACCGAGAGGGCCCAGAGATACCTCTTTGACAATCGGAGTGACAAATCCTAATCTCGATCTATGCCAACTCAACAAACACCATCGGAGACACCTGTAGAGCACCTTTATAATCACCCAGTTATGTTGTGACGTTTGGTAGCACACAAAGTGTTCCTCCGGTATTCGGGAGTTGCATAATCTCATAGTCAAAGGAACACATATAAGTCATGAAGAAAGCAATAGTAATATACTAAACGATCAAGTGCTAAGCTGAAGGAATGGATCAAGTCAATCACATCATTCTCTAATGTTGTGATCCCGTTAATCAAATGACAACTCATGTCTATGGTTTGGAAACTTAACCATCTTTGATTCAACGAGCTAGTCAAGTAGAGGCATACTAGTGAAACTATGTTTGTCTATGTATTCACACATGTATTATGTTTCCGGTTAATACAAGTCTAGCATGAATAATAAACATTTATCATGAAATAAAGAAATAAATAACAACTTTATTATTGCCTCTAGGGCATATTTCCTTCACTTAACACTTGGGCATGTCCTTGATTTTCACCCAAGTGACCCATATATCTCTCATTCAACATTCTTTCTCTGAAAAATCCCAAATTGACCCAAGGAATATTTTCATAAAAGAAAAATATTCAATTTCTTCTCTGAAACTTGTGCTCCAAAGCAACCCTCATTTTTATTGCTCCAAAAATCCTGAGAAAACTTCCAAATATTCTTTGAACCTTGGCTCACCTTCTTGAGCAAAAATATTGCATAACTTTTTGGAATATTTTTGCTACTGAAAATCATTTATGTTCTGGCCTCAAAAGGCCCATTGCACAGCAAGTGTATTTTTCCTTGATACAATGAAGCTGATGTTTCTTGAGCTTCATGTCACATCACTAGTTCTGGTATGCTCAAGATTAGCTAGTGATGTGTGCATCATGTTTAAATTTCATTTAAGTTTGAAATGGGGATTTGTGAAACCCTCAGAAATCATTTCTGGAAATGACCCAGATAAAAATTGCTCCAAAAAGGTCCAAGAAAATGTTCATCTTGCTCTCTGAAAATATTGGTCAGAGGTAAAATTCAAAAAAATATTTTTAGGAGCTCATAGATATTTATTTTGGGCATTTGGAATTAATGCAGTAATTATTTGTATTGGATATATATATATATATATAAATATTGTCCAGTAATTCTGTTAGTTGTTGAGGAGCTCTTGAATAATCCAACTAGTTCCTACAAAAATTGATAAAAGAATATAAAATGGTTTAGTATTTTTATTAAATCAAAACAAATGTTAGAAAAGAAAACAGAAAGCCAAATAGAAAAAAGGGAACTTACCTGCAGCCTGGCACTGTGCAGCCCAACCGGCCCACTGGCCCAGTGTCATTCGTCGTTGTCCTCGCGCCAGTCGGACAGGCATGTGGCCGATGCGCGCGCACCGTCGTGCCGCCACGCCATCTGCTTGCCTGGCCTCTCCCTCGATGCCCTGGAACGCCCGAACGACGCCACACGACCCCCTAGGCCCCTCTCACTCTCTCCCGTCCTCCTCCCCGCCTCTGTCGCCCTCTCCCGCGACAGTCGAGCACTACCGTCGCTGCCCCTCACCATTGTCGTAGCTACCGCCTCCCCTTCGCTCTCTCTCCGTGTCTGCAAGCTCCATCCCGTCGCCTGCTACCTCTCCGTCGAGCCATGCGACGCGGGAAGCCCTGGAGAGCCGCCATCGTCTTCACCTCCGGCCATCGGAGATCGCCCTCGCCGATCTGCTCACATCCGAGCTCCTCCGAGCTCGCTGTCAACTCCACCGGAACCGCTGTGAGCCCCATCATCATTTCTCACTCTCTATTTCGTTGTTCTCACGCCGTAGCTCCGTTCCCCCGTCATGGACACCTCACCACAATCCATGTCACCGCTGTCGCCCTGGCCACCGCAGCTCGCGCCCGCGCACGCCGTCGCTGTTGGTGTCAAAACCGCAGATCTCGGGTAGGGGGTCCTGAACTGTGCGTCTAAGGCTAATGGTAACAGGAGGCGGGGGACACGATGTTTACCCAGGTTCGGGCCCTCTCTATGGAGGTAATACCCTACTTCCTGCTTGATTGATCGTGATGATATGAGTATTACAAGAGTTGATCTACCACGAGATCGTAGAGGCTAAACCCTAGAAGCTAGCCTATGATTATGATTGTTGTCGTCCTACGAACTAAACCCTCCGGTTTATATAGACACCAAAGGGGGCTAGGGTTACACAGAGTCAGTTACAGAGAAGGTAATCTACATATCCAAATTGCTAAGCTTGCCTTCCACGCAAAGGAGAGTCCCACCCGGACATGGGACGAAGTCTTTAATCTTGTATCTTCATAATCCAACAGTCCGGCATAAGCATATAGTCCGGCTGTCTGAGGACCCCCTAATCCAGGACTCCCTCAGTAGCCCCGGAACCAGGCTTCAATGATGATGAGTCCGGCGTGTAGATTGTCTTCGGCATTGCAAGGCGGGTTCCTTCCCCGAAAACTCCAAAGTAGATCTTGAACATAAGCATTGAATCCGGCTCTACAAGACAAATTCCACATAGCACCATATAGAGTATAATATTCCATGAGTCTCATCCGCTGACAACTTTTCCATAGCATGACATCACGCCGTGGCCCGGTCATTATTCAAACCGTTTTCTCAACCTGCTACTACACATCTTGCGAGGCGGTTTTATTGGCACGTCTTGTCGAAGCAGAGATCGTGTCCCCTATCACGGGATTCTCATCAATACGGGTGTGGGTAAACCAACCGCGCCACTAGCACAGCGCTTGGGGAATAAGCGAGTTTCTAGGGCTAGTGGGGAGGCGCATGATTTCTGTTGCCTTTATAAAGAGA
Organism: Triticum aestivum; assembly: GCF_018294505.1. Classification (NCBI taxonomy): domain Eukaryota; kingdom Viridiplantae; phylum Streptophyta; class Magnoliopsida; order Poales; family Poaceae; genus Triticum; species Triticum aestivum. The sequence continues at coordinate 464,562,759 of NC_057804.1, forward strand.
CATGGATTCCCCTTCTTTCACCCACGCCTTCTTCTTCCTCTGCTCATCCATTCTCGAGCCCCAACGCTCAAGCTTTCACCTTTTCCACAAAAACATTCCAAATAGGTCCGGAGCAGGAGGCAAGTGGATGGCCTCCTCTGTTAAGAAGGAGGACATCAAGAAGCTTCGGGAGGCCGGATACTTGTCCAAGGACGTCGCGCATGGGCTTCCGTCCGAAGGACAGATCATCCCTACCTCGAAACCCCAGGAAAGGGTAGTATTCCTCTCCCACTTCGTCCGTGGGCTGGGATTCCCCCTCCACCCGTTCGTCTGCGGACTAATGTTCTACTACGGGCTGGACTTGACAGTGCGTTATATCGACTAGAGGGGGGTGAATAGGCGATTTTTATGAATTCTTTGCTAAGGAATTTGCTGGTGAGGAAATTCCTAAATGAAGAACTACTTGCAGCGGAATACGTACTCAAAAGTAAACATAGCAGAACACAAGCATAGTCATCATGATGAGATGGAGGCAAGCACAGACTACAGAAAGCGTAAACACAGGATAACACAAGAAAGAAGACGGACAGACTGAAGAAATTGAACTAAGGAAATGGAGAAAGTCTTCAGTCAAAGTCTTCAAACAGATATGAACAGGCACACAACAACAGACATGAGGAAATGAAAGAGTTGAGAAGATAGAACCAGTAAGCTCGGTGAAGACAATGATTTGGTAGACCAGTTCCAACTGTTGTCTCAGTTGTACATCTGGTTGGAGCGGCTGAGTATTTAAACTTGAGGACACCCAGTCCCGGACACATAGTCCTCACCATATTCTCCTTGAGCCAAGGTCACATAGACCACGCCCAATCACTCGTGGTAAGTCTTCAGGTGACTTCCGGACCTTCACAAACTCGGTCACTCAGCAATCCACAATTCCTCTTGGATGCTCTAGACCTTGACGCCTAACCGTCTGGAAGAAGCACAGTCTTCAAAGGTAACAAGCATCAGAACCACGCAGGATCAATCTCTTTAGTGATGCTCAATCACTTTGGGGTTTTGAAGGTTTGGGTTTGGGTTTTCCTCACTTGATGATTTTAGCTCAAAGTCCTCGGAGGATGGGTTGCTCTCAAATGACAAGTGTCAGTTTCTCTCGGAGCAGCCAACCAGCTAGTGGTTGTAGGGGCGGCTATTTATAGCCCAGGGAGCAGCCCAACATGATAAGACATAAATGCCCTTGTCTGATATGACCATTAGGTGGTAGGATATTTTGGGACAGCTGGCGCGTAGCACAGCAACGGTCGGAATTTTGACTATCAAATTCCTCAGGGCTATGATGTTCCTCACTGTGTAGGTAATCTGCACTGGCGAATTCCTAACTCCTCAGTCAAAACAAATTCCTCAGAGACCAGAAGAACTTCGTCTCTGTTACTGAAGAATATGACTGAACTGTATGAGATTTCCAATGGCTTCACTCAAAGGGATTGGTAGGTGTAGGATTTTGAGTTGAGCATCACATGGAAATTCTTCCTTAGTATTTTCTCGACCCCCTTTAACAGTACGGTGTTTCCTATGACTCAAGAAAGAGAAAATGAAACTATAAAATCAAGAGTCTTCATGCTTCATGTTCCTCGAATGATTACCAAGTCTTCAAGGTCACACCAATTTCTTCACTTTCAAAGTCTTCAGAAATCCAAAGTCTTCAGTCGAAGAACTTCATTTTTATGGGTCGACTTTCTCTGTAAATATCACTCCTCATAGACTTATAGACCTGTGTACACTCAAAAATAGATCAGTCCCTTAACCTATAAGTCTTCAATACACAATAATCACTAAGGGGCACTAGATGCACTTATAATCTCCCCCTTTTTGGTGATTGATGACAATATAGGTTAAGTTTTCAACGGGGATAAACATATGAAGTGTAAAAACTGATATTGAGGAATTTGATTGCAAGATATAGAAGAACTCCCCCTGAAGATGTGCATAGTGAGGAGTTTGCTTTTGAAGAAATGCACACTTGAAAAGTATAATCATGGAGATCTCCCCCTATATCTTGTAATTCATACACGCATTTGACATATAATATGAAGAATTTGAAATGCATGATATATATGGTGACTGATGTAATTCAGCATGTGTGCATTGACATTAATGAGGAATAGGCATGCAGAAGAACACCGCAAAATTATCAGGCCACCATAGAGTTTAAGATTACAATTCGATCCAGCAAAGTCATCAGAAGAACGAGAGTTGTAACTTAGCAAAAAAACGCCCATATAGGATAGACTCGCTTGAATACTAACTCAAATTTCTCCCCCTTTGTCATCGAATGACCAAAAGGGATGAAACTAAGGACTAACGCCCCTGAAGAATATCATGATGATGGAGGAGCGCCAGTGTTGTCAGGGTCTTGAGTCGTTGTAGGGCCTGCTGCAGTGTCGTCGAAGTCTTCGTACTCGTCTGTGTCGCGCGATGAAGAATATGAACTAGCGACCAAGGGAGGAACCTTGACCTTCTTGTATTTCTTCGGTGGAGGAGCAGACCAGTCAAAGTCTTCCTTGAAGCCCATTTGCTTCAGATCTTCTTCACCATATAGATGTGACAAAATAGCCCAGGTGCGATCGAACACTTCATGGATGTAGTAGTGGTTTTTCTTCACTGCATTATGTGTGGAAGTCATGTTGTGAAGAATAGAGCCAAACTGACGCTTAACCCATTTGTGGTTTTGATCCACCTTCTGGTGAAGACTTATAAGCAGTTCACGGTCAGTCATCACACGAGGAGCAGTAGCTTGAGGACTTGACTTGGTAGCATTGGCAACAGAATCATGAGTGGCAGAGTCATCATTGGTGGAGTAAGATGTAGCTTTGCGGAACTGACCATCCAATGGACGAATGCCTTAATCGATTATGGCTGGTGACTTGCCCTTCTCATCAGATGAGGAAATTGTCCGCTTGAGGACTTCAATAGGGGGCAAGTAGCTGAGGTGATTCTGAAAATCTGCCTTGTAGTTCAGTGAAGACCTTGTTCTGAGGAATCTCATGATCCATGGCGCGTCAGGCTTCAGCTCAAATGGTGAAAGTGCATCATTCGCCAGAGTCCTCATGAAGAAACCATGATAGTTTATGGGGATGCCATGCATGATGTTGAAAAGCATATTCTTCATCATCCCGATAACTTCTTCATCGGATGAGCCATGGCCTTTGATAGGACTCATGGTCTTTGTCAGAATGCGGTAGATGGTTCTTGGCACATAGAGTAATTCCTTCATGAGGAATTTGGTCCTTGGGGCTTGACCAGGCTTCAGCGGCTTCATGATCACTTGCATATAGTGAGCAGTGAGTTCAGGCTCATCATACAGACAACGAGCACCGTCAGGTGGAGGACTTATTGGCAAGACACGAAGCAATTCAGAGGTAGGTGCCTTGTAATGAGTGTTTTCAGTCATCCAGTCCAACACCCACGAGTTGACGTTAGTAGCATCACCTGTGATATGCAGAGAGGCGTAGAACTGAAGAATAAGCTCTTCATTCCAATCAACTATGTCGGAGCAGAAGTTGAGCAAGCCTGCATCATGAATCATGTTGAGGTCTTGAGAGAAGCACGGCATTGATTCCATGTCCACATGAGGAATATGCTCGTGATCGAAGACTTTGTCCTTGTTGAAAAGCAGTGAGGAATAGAAGTTGGCCTGGCTGGCAGTCCAGAAACGCTTCCTTCTAAGACGAGCATTGTCATAGGGGTTGAATTAAATGAAGAATATGTGCTTGCCAAAGAAATCATTAGCCTTGAATTTTTGCTTCTTTGAGAAGGGATACTTTGGCTTGGGCTGAGGAGTGTCAGTCAATTGCGTTACCACTTTAGGAATCGCAATCTCAGGTTCCTCATGCTGAGGAATTTCAGGCTCTTCTGCAGCATCAGCCTGTTTCTTCATTTCCTCATTGACATTTTCTTCAACACTGGTGGCTGAAATTTCTTCATGAACAGTTGGGGTTGCATGAGGTTCTTCAGATCCCATTTGCACTTCAGTAGCAGCAGGGGACTAAGGAATTGCTTGGAGCGGAGTGAACATTGGAGAGTTGGGGTGCTGACTGTCCCAAAACTCATCATTAAGCACAGGAGTGGTACAGCCAATGTCCACATCCTCATCTTCCATTTCTTCCACACCTTCCTCTTCAGCAGTATACTGAGGCATAGGTGAGGAAATGACTGGGGTTGAAGGGATTTCATCCACTTCAATTTCTTCGTCCAACTGCTCTGTCGAAGCAGCAGAAGGAGTTTCTTCATCAGATTCATTGGGAATCACATAATCTTCACCAAAAGGAACAAGGTCCTTTGATGGCATGAAGGAGACTGGAACAGCATCATTTGGGTTGTCAATTGAGCTGAAGAATTGGATGAAGTTGATGCCTTCCTTTTCTTCACAGCTGCACGCTCGGCAGCCTTGGTCTTCTTCGCATTTGATGCAGATGGAAGGATCGGAGCTGGTGTAGGCACAGGAGGTGCAGAGGACTTGGGTTCAGTTTCTTCAGGCGCAACTGATGTAGTTGCCCTGACTTCTTCACTTTCTTCAGGCGCACCACTAGTGGATGCCCTGGCAATTTCTTTAGCGGCTGGAATGGAGTCATCAGCCCTGGTACTCTCATTTTCTTCAGCAGCCTGATTGTCATCAGCGGTGCTGGCATGTTCTTTAGTAGACTGAGCAGATTCTTCAGCCTGAGGAACTCCAATGTGCATAGGAGGAGCAACACTTGAAGTGAATTTCTTCGTCAGATTGACGAACCGCACCTTGGCGCCCTTTCAATCTGCATAGTAGCGATCGAATTCATCACTCAGCTGCTTGATTTTAGCTTGCAAGGCAATGAGCTGATCAGGGGTGAGAGTGAGGACATTGTCCTTGAGGTAGCGTTGCTTCTTGTATTGCGCTTTCTTCAGCTTTCTACCTTGTTAAAATTCCCACTTTTGTTCCTCAATAAAGGCAGCCAGAACATGAGTTTGGCCAGGAGTGAGGTTCATCTCCGGCAAAGGTGTGTTGGGGTCCTTGTGCCATAGGTCAATGAAGTCGAGGATCAACTTTGGATCCAACAGTAGTGGCACATTGCTTCCTTTGGCTCTACCGGCCCTGGCTTGCCTGTCTTTGATGATTTCCGCAAGTTCTTCATCATCAGCCTCATCATCATCAGAGGGCACTTGGAAGGCGACCTGCTTCTTGTGCGGACTTTGTCAAAGGCCTCGTCCAGCAGTGGCCTTTTTCTTCAGCAGAGAGGGGCCAGCTGAGGATTTTGGTGCAGCTGAGGAACTTGCAGATGCTCCTGAGGCAATTGAGATGCCTTGGGTCCGTTGGCATGTGGCGAGATGCACAAGTGCCGAGGATTTGGTAGGAGCAGCTGAAGACTTTGTCGGAGGAGCTGAGGACTTTGAAGGAGCAGTATGAGGAAATGGCCGTGAGGGCTTTGAAGAATCTGGCCTTGAGGGCATTGCTGAGGAGCTTGGCCGTGAGGGCATTGAGGGAGAAGCGCTTGACTTATGAGCAGGCTTCTTAGGCATCACCTTCTTCGGCTGACTAGCAGAGGCCTCAGCAGAGGCAGCTGCAGCAGCAGCGGAGTCTGCATTGAATTTCTTCACTGCTTCTTTTGCTTGCTTGGCCAGTTTGGCCTTGCGCCTTGCCCATTCATCAGGATAATCCTCACCGTGCTTGAGGCTGGTGGGATCTGCCAATTGGCCTGGTGCCAATGGAGGTCTTGAGCATGGAGGGTTGAGCACGAATTTCTTCATATACTTGGGAGTAACATACTTGTACTCCCTCCATTCTCGTGCCCATCTCCTCTCTATCCGTTGTATGCGCACCTTGCGCTGATTCTTGTCCTCCTTGCCAAACTTGGCCTCATTAGGAGTGTTATATCCAGCATAAATCTCCTCAGGGATTTCAAACGCAGTATTGACCTCACGCCTCTTTCCTCCCTTCTGTGGCTTCTTATCAGCTATTTTCTTCAGCTTAGGAATATGAACAACTGAGGTTTCTGAAGAGGTGTGCAACTTTTCTTCGAGGAACACTGCAAATGAGTTAAGTTGATGAGAACCTAGTGATTCAGCAGTAGACATTTGTACCTGTGAACAGAGTATAGTTGCGAGGAATTTGGAGAGGTCATATGCGTTCTCAGAAGGTTTTTAAAAAATGAATAGGTTTGAGGAATTTGACCAGATGAGTCTTGAGGAATTTCACTAAGCGTTCTTCGTCTTAGGTTCCAGAGTTGTATAGATCGAAAATCCATACAATTGAGGAATCTTGAAGAAAATCATTGCTTAGAGAAACGAATCAAGAGCCGATGACATGTGAGGTGTTCATGTGTGCGAAGATTTGAAGAGTAAACACCTTTGAAGATTTTCAAGGAAACAAATGAATCAAAGAGGGCAGTAAAAGTAACTTTTAATTACCCGAAGTGAAGAACTCGATGAACTGGGAAGAGTAGATGTGAAGTTCGTCAAGTCAGATCTTCCACGCCCTAACTCGGCAGAGGAAGACGGCTATGGCGGCGGCGAAGTGAAGAAATCCGCAACCGGCGCGAGTACAATGGCGACAAGGTCGAGGCAGTGAAGCTCTTCCTCACCAGCGACGATGAAGTAGCGGCGGCGCTAGGGTTTCAGGAAGCTCGAGTGGGAGTGAGAGCGAGCGGAGTAAAATAGAAGTGAGGAAGAGGCAGGGGTATTTATAGTGGCAGTGAAAAACTGTACGCCCAAAGATTTTGAACAAACGTGCCCCTAGCCCTTCTCATTCGCTTGACATGTGTCACCCATGTACTGAGAGGTGGCGATCGTGTAGGATCGTGGGTGATTAGGTAAGTATTGTCATGGGATGCGGAACGGTTTGAGAGGCAAAGCTGAAAATTCCGATAAGATACGTTTAAACGTTCCGTTCACAATTTTTTAGCTGTCAAGGACACAGTGAAGATTTTGAACGAGTTTCAAATAGAACGCACATGAAGAAATTGTGAATAGACTGGGTTGAGTTTAGCATAGAGGGGGACGGGTCCAATCACATTCACTTAGCAGATGAAATCAACTTGAAGAATTAGCAATAAGTGAATGTTGTAGAGGACATAAAACTCATATATATATATATATATATATATACATATATATATTCAAATGAAGAACAACACCGGAAAGAGTGAAGACAATGCAAAGTTGAAGAATTTGAAAGACTGAGGAATTTCAAAAACGAAGAAAAACTCAAATTGAAGATTTCCAACTTTGGGTGGTGGTGTAACCCACCGTATAAGAAAGCTGATTTCAGACACCGCATACATCGTAGGGCTCTGAGAATCAATTTCTTCATTAATTTCTTCACACTTAGAGGGTTAGTCTTCATTGATTGAAGAAAAACATTGCTTCGTGTGCTGCGCATCTAAGTCATCAAGTCAGCATAAGTGTTAGGATGTGTGTCCATTTCAGAGAACATTCGAAGATTCTAGGATATTTAGCTCACACCACAACTTGCCAAATCTCTTCTCATCCAAGGGCTTAGTGAAGATATCGGCCAGCTGATCTTCAGTGCTTGCGTGGTCGATGGAGATATCACCCTTCAACACATGATCACGAAGAAAATGACGACGAATCTGGATGTGCTTGGTCTTCGAGTGCTGAACTGGGTTATGAGCAATCTTGATAGCACTCTCACTGTCGAAGTAGAGAGGCACATTCTTCACGTTGATGCCATAGTCCTTGAGTGTTTGCTTCATCCAAAGTAATTGAGCACAACATGATCCAGCAGTAATGTACTCAGCTTCTGCAGTGGAGAGTGATACGCAGTTCTATTTCTTCGAGGACCAATAGACCAAAGATCGTCCGAGGAAATGACATGTGCCTGATGTTGACTTGCGGTCCACGCGATCGCCAGCATAGTCAGAGTCTGAATATCCAATGAGATCAAATGAAGAGCCCTTGGGATACCATAATCCAAGTGTTGGTGTGTGAGCTAAGTATCGAAGAATATGTTTCACATCCTTATGGTGTGATTCCTTCGGTGTAGCTTGAAATCGGGCACACATGCAAACACTAAGCATAATATCCGGCCTGGATGCACATAGGTACAATAAAGAGCCAATCATGGAGCGGTATACCTTTTGATCGAAGTCTTTACCATTTTCATCAGTGCATAGATGGCCATTTGTGGGCATTGGAATTTTGACCCCTTTGCAATCTTGCATGCCGAATTTCCTCAATACGTCCTTGAGGTATTTCTCCTGAGATATGAATATCCCATTGCGCTGTTGATGAATTTGAAGACCTAAAAAGAATTTCAATTCTCCCATCATAGACATTTGATATTCTTCACTCATCATATAGGCAAATTCATCACTATATCGTTGGTCAGTACAGCCAAAAATGATATCATCAACATATATTTGGCACACAAACAATTCATCATCATATGACTTAGTGAAAAGAGTAGGGTCGAGTCAACCGGGTTTGAAGCCTTTCTTCATGAGGAATTCCTTCAAAGTATCATACCACGCTCGAGGGGCTTGCTTGAGGCCATACAGGGCCTTGTTGAGTCTGAAGACTTTGTCAGGATTCTTTGGATCTTCAAAACCTGGGGGTTGAGCAACATATACTTCTTCCTCAAGCTTACCATTGAGGAATGCACTTTTCACATCCATTTGATATAAGGTGATATTATGATGGTTAGCATAAGCAAGTAATATGCGAATAGCCTCAAGTCTAGCAACAGGTGCAAAAGTTTCATCGAAATCAATTCCTTCAACCTGTGTGTAGCCTTGAGCTACAAGTCGTGCCTTATTCCTCACCACAAGGCCATTTTCATCTTGCTTGTTGCGGTAGATCCACTTTGTGCCAATAATGTTGTGCTTGCGAGGATCTGGACGTTTGACCAGTTCCCAGACGTTGTTGAGCTCGAACTGATGTAATTCTTATTGCATAGCTTGAATCCACTCAGGCTCCAGAAATGCTTCATCTACCTTAGTGGGCTCTATGATAGAGACAAAAGCAAAGTGCCCACAAAAGTTAGACAAATGTGAAGATTTTGAGCGTGTGAGAGGACTTGGTGCTTCAATGTCATCGATGATCTTCTCAATTTGCACTTCGTTTGCAATACGAGGATGAGCGGGTTGTCTTCGAGGAATTTGATGTGCATTTTCTTCAGGAGCATTTTCCTCAGCACTATTTTCTTCAGGTGCGCCAGCTCGACGTTCATCACGTTCTAGAATGAATTCTTCAGCAGATTCTTCGGTAGGAATGACATCCTCAGTAGCCTTGAACTTGATAGATTCTTCAGGTGCTGGTTCATCTAACACAGAAGGTAGGTGCTCTCTTTGCGAGCCATTAGTCTCATCGAACCGCACATCTATAGTTTCAACAACTTTGTGAAGAACGCTGTTGAAGACTCTGTAGGTGTGCGAGTCCTTTCCATAACCAAGCATAAAACCCTCATGTGCTTTCGGTGCAAATTTAGAATTGTGATGAGGATCTCTAATCCAGCATTTAGCACCGAAGACTTTGAAGTAACTCACATTGGGTTTCTTGTCAGTGAGGAGTTCATAGGCAGTCTTCTTGAAGAATTTGTGAAGATATACCCTGTTGATGACATGGCACGCAGTATCAATGGCCTCATTCTAGAAACAACGAGGTGTCTTGTATTCATCAAGCATAGTGCGAGCCATCTCAACGAGTGTCCTGTCCTTGCGCTCCATGACGCCATTCTGTTGAGGAGTATAAGGATCAGATAACTCATGAGTAATACCAAGTTCATCAAGATAGTCATCAAGACTGGAATTCTTGAACTCGGTCCCATTGTCACTTCTGATGTGCTTGATCTTCACACCAAAGTTGGTTGAAGCCCTTGTGGAAAATCGTTTGAAGGCTTCCTGCACCTCATGTTTGTAAGTGACAATGTGTACCCATGTGTAACGAGAATAATCATCAACAATAGCAAAGCCATATAGAGATGCATCATTAAGAATTGCAGAATAATGATTGGGACCAAAAAGATCCATGTGAAGCAATTCAAATGGTTGAGTGGTAGTCATGATAGTCTTTGCTGGATGCTTGGCCTTGGTCATCTTTCCTGCTTCAGAGGCTCCGCATAAGTGATCCTTGAGGAATTTGACATTCTCAATGCCAATGACATGCTTCTTCTTCGCAAGCGTGTGCAGATTCCTCATGCCTGCATGACCAAGTCGTTGATGCCATAGCCAGCCTTCTGAAGCTTTTGCAAGTAGGCATACGGGTTGTGGTACTGTAGACAAATCAACAATGTACAAGTCTCCTCTCCTAAAGCCTTCAAAGACTTTGGAATTGTCAGCTTCCATGATCATGACACAATGATATTTGCCAAAGGCAACAACCATATAAAGATCACAAAGCATTGAGACAGACATGAGGTTGTATCCTAAGGATTCAACAAGCATGACTTTGTCCATGTGTCTATCCTTTGAGATCGCAACCTTACCTAGACCCAATACCTGACTTTTGCCTTTGTCAGTGAAGATGATATGCTTCAGATGCGATGGTGATAAAGGAGCATCCATCAATAGATTCTTGTCACCAGTCATGTGATTCGTACATCCACTATCGAGGACCCACTCACTTGCTTTGGGTTGATCATCCTGCAGATGAATTAGTACAACTTACGAACTCATATACTTCATCAGTGAAGAATATGTCATCAATATCATCAGATCAATTTCATCAAGCAATAGCACAGATAAATCAGTATGAGGACGTGAGAAATGAGAATTCATTTCTTCATGATTATCCTGCGTCCTATCAAGCACTGTTCAGGTCTCCAACAAATTCTTCAGACATTTTGGGCATGTCTGGAGACCTGACCCTGCATAAGAGATTAGTTCTTTTTCTTCACCACCCACATCTGAAGGGGTTGCAAAGAATTCATCACTCTGCGAGCACCATATGAGAAAGGTGGCATAGAAGTCAGTCCGCTTCGTTTCACATGAGAGGGGTTAGGGTAAGCATATGAATAAGCAGAGAAATTCTTCGAGGACTTATGAACATAATGATTTGAAGAATAATGCTCATATTCATAGCCCTTAGCTCTACCCTGCGAAACAAAGGGGTTAGCACGATGATGATCATATGAGGACTTTGATCCTTTTGAGGAATTTGATCCACGTGAGGAATTTGGTCCGTATGAGGACATGGATCCATATGAAAAATTTGGTCCGTATGAAGAATTTGATCTGGAGTTCCTATTCTTCACAGGTGGTGTCATGAGGACATTCACCTGAAGACTCTCAAGGCAACTTTTGGGAACCCCGATTTTCTTCATAGGGGAATCGTTCTTGCAGTTAGTGCCAACATATCTAGCAAATACTTCACCATTCTGATTCTTGAACAATTTATAGTTGGAGTCAAATGACTCATCAGAAGAATGAGGAGATTCACATGTAAAGCCAGATAAGTTAGATGGATCAACTGGAGGTCCCTTTGCAGCAACCCATGAGGTTTTGGGGTACTGCTCAGGCTTCCAATATGTTCCATCAGCATTGAGTTTCCTCTCAAAGGCAATACCCTCTTTCCTAGGGTTTCTGTTGAGGATCTGCTTTTTAAGCACATCACAAAGAGTTTGATGCCCTTTGAGGCTTTTGTACATGCCTGTCATGTACAATTCCTTCAGCCCTGCATCATCAGTGATACTAGAATGTCCTCATATGAGGAATTAGTGATAGCAGAGACAGGTGAAGAATTTGTAACATTAGAAGCATTTGAACATTCAGGTGAAGAATTAGCAGATTCACGTTCAATGCACTTCAGACATGGAGGAACAAATTCTTCCTGAGTAGTGCTGATTTGTTGAGCAAGTAATGAATCGTGCTCCTTCTGAAGATCTTCATAATCCACTCTTAGCTTCTCAAGATCTTGTTTTCTTTGAAGAAATTCATAAGAGAGCTTCTCGTGATCAGATAAGAGAGTGTTATGATGACCTTGAAGGTTGTCAAACTTGGAATGAAGTCTCTGAAGACTTTCAGCCAAAGCTTTTGACTGATCCATTTCTTCACCCAACATATCATCGCTCTTATTTAGCATGTATTGAACTTTTTCAAGAGCTCTTTGTTATTTAGGGGCAAGGGAAGCAAGTTTGACATAGCTAGGTCCAAATTCATCACTAGATTCATCATCACTAGACTCAGATAGGTAGCATTCAGTTACCTTAGCACTGTTTGCCATAAGGCAGGGGGTAGAAGATGATGATTCTGGTATGAATGTCATCGCATTGAGAGATTCCTTGTAATCCTCAAACCAAGGATCATGACGAGTTCGATGACCTTCATAGACCTCAGAGAGATGGTCCCAGATTAGCTTCACGTGATTGAGATGCATGACGTTCCTGAACTGGTTGTGGGACAAACAGGAGCAGATGACATCCTTCACTGTGAGGTTGAGTAGAGTATACTTGCGAATGTCATCAGCCTCCACCATCTTGCATAGATCGGTAAGACCAATCTCAGTGACGGTCCACAGTTTGCTGTCCATAGCCATGAGTCGCTTCTTCATCATGGCCTTCCACCGAGGATACTCATGACCGTCAAAGATGGGGCAAGATACGTTCCTCAATCCTGCAGTCGACATAACTGAAACTCCAGGCGGTTAAACCAAAATCACACAGAACAAGGGAGTATCTTGCTCTGATACCAATGGAAAGTGTGTTATATCGACTAGAGGGGGCTGAATAGGTGTTTTTTATGAATTCTTCGCTGAGGAATTTGCTGGTGAAGAAATTCCTAAATGAAGAACTACTTGCAGCGGAATAAGTACTCAAAAGTAAACATAGCAGAACACAAGCATAGTCATCACGATGAGATGAAGACAAGCACAGAGTACAGAAAGCGTAAACATAGGATAACACAAGAAAGAAGACGGACAGACTGAAGAAATTGAACTGAGGAAATGGAGAAAGTCTTCAGTCAAAGTCTTCAAACAGATATGAACAGGCACACAACAACAGACATGAGGGAATGAAAGAGTTGAGGAGATAGAACCAGTAAGCTCGGCGAAGACAATGATTTGGTAGACCAGTTCCAACTGATGTCTCAGTTGTACATCTGGTTGGAGCGGCTGAGTATTTAAACTCGAGGACACCCAGTCCCGGACACCCAGTCCTCACCGTATTCTCCTTGAGCCAAGGTCACACAGACCTCGCCCAATCACTCGTGGTAAGTCTTCTGGGGACATACGGACCTTCACAAACTCGGTCACTCGGCAATCCACAATTCCTCTTGGATGCTCTAGACCTTGACGCCTAACCGTCTGGAAGAAGCACATTCTTCAAAGGTAACAAGCGTCGGATCCACGCAGGATCAATCTCTTCAGTGATGCTCAATCACTTTGGGGTTTTGAAGGTTTGGGTTTGGATTTTCCTCACTTGATGATTTTCGCTCAAAGTCCTCGGAGGATGGGTTGCTCTCAAATGACAAGTGTCAGTTTCTCTCGGAGTAGCCAACCAGCTAGTGGTTGTAGGGGGCGGCTATTTATAGCCCAGGGAGCAGCCCTACATGATAAGACATAAATGCCCTTGTCTGATATGACCGTTAGGTGGTAGGATATTTTTGGACAGCTGGCGCATAGCACAACAACGGTCGGAATTTTGACTATCAAATTCCTGAGGGCTATCATGTTCCTCACTGTGTAGGCAATCCGCACTGGCGAATTCCTAACTCCTCAGTCAGAAAAAATTCCTCAGAGACCAAAAGAACTTCGTCTCTGTTACTGAAGAATATGACTGAACTTTCCAATGGCTTCACTCGAAGGGATTGGTAGGTGTAGGATTTTGAGTTGAGCATCACATGGAAATTTTTCCTTAGTATTTCCTCGACCCCCTTTAACAGTATGGTGTTTCCTATGACTCAAGAAAGAGAAAATGAAACTATAAAAACAAGAGTCTTCACGCTTCATGTTCCTCGAATGATTACCAAGTCTTCAAGGTCACACCAATTTCTTCACTTTAAAAGTCTTCAGAAAGTCTTCAGAAATCCAAAGTCTTCAGTCGAAGAACTTCATTTTTAGGGTTCGACTTTCTCTGTAAATATCAAACTCCTCATAGATTTATAGACCTGTGTACACTCACAAACACATCAGTCCCTTAACCTATAAGTCTTCAATACACCAAAATCACTAAGAGGCACTAGATGCACTTACAGGACTTCCATGATTTGGCCCCCAACTCCATCCTCAACATCTCAGCGTTTATCGTCGTGTGCGAGGCCTTCCTCCGCATCACACCCCACTTTGGCATATGGCTGAAGACCTTCAACGTGAAACCAAAGGTGGTGAGCGGCCAACAAGCGGAGTGCGGAGGCACCACGGTGGGCAAGATGCCCAATGTCACCTGGCCTGAAGGCTCCTTTGTGGAGACTGTGAAGGGGTGGCAATCGGGGTGGTTCTACATCACCGAACCGTGCGACTCCAACTGGGTGGCGACCCCGGAATTCCAATCCGGCGTCCCCATGTGGCTCACCTCCTGGCAAGAGAAGGGCGTAGCCTGGGGCTCAGCGGAAGAACTGACCGGACTTCAGACATGCGTCCAAAATATGATAAGCAAGAAAATCAAGCTCATCAACGTGGTCCAAGTTATGCTCCTCCGTCGGATTCTTCCATGTCAGAGACGGATTTGCAATCTGTGGGAGTTTGACCCGGCCCAACAGCAGACGCTGTGAGAGCTCTTCGGCATGACACACGAAGACGTCTGGAAGGTGCTCTTCAAGGCCAACAAGATACTACCGCCCATAACCGAAGATCGCGGGCTCAATGCAAAACACCAAGCCAATCCAGTAAGTTTTCATATTTGCAAGATATGCCTTTTACTAGCACATCCGCGGGAGGAATCTAAGCCTCCATGCCAATCTTACAGGCCTGGGTAGCGATAGCGGAGCAGATTAACTGTCCGACTCCGCTACCTGAAGATCTAGAATCGCCTCTTCTAATGAAGATGTTGTTTCCAGCACCCTATGAGGTGCCGGGGAGGAAGGCCAAGAAGATGGCCGTGGGGACCAGAGATGGTCTCCGGCGCAAGGTTGCACCGGACATGTCGTCCGAAGATGCCAAGACGCACTCCTCCACCTAAGACGAGGAGGAGGAGGAGGAGGAGGAAATCCATCCCCCCCTACTGGGGTGAGAAATAAGAGGAAGGCCGCCATGCATGGTGAGGCCGAGGTGTACAAGAAGGGAAAAACCTTCCTTCCGGACCATTCCACCGCAGCCACCAACGGCGGCGAGGAGTGGGAACCTAGGGTCAAGCCCCTGGCTGAGTCGTAAGTATCCGAACACAATAGTATTTCCGGTATGTTTGCTTTATCGCTTCTTAACATGATAGACGTGCACCTGCAGTCCGGCCAAATCCAACATCGAGATATCCTCCTCTTCAGAGGGATCGCTGGACCCGTTGGCGATGAACAGTGATTCTCTTCCGACAGCCTTCTCCCCAAGGCCGCGGACGATACCAAGGTGTTGTCTCGAAGGATACCGGGCCAAGGGGAGATAGTTTCGGAGACGCCTCCATGCGAAATCCCAGTCGCCGGACACATGGAGGGACAGACCCCCACGGACTCTGATAATGGGGGCCGCGGCTAGTTTGGCCCCCAGCCGAATACGGCTTCGGAAACCCAAGTGGTTCCGAATTCAGGTAGGCAACCTCTCCCTAAGGAGGGCGAACTGCCTGTGATGATGACCTCTGTCCATCCAGAGGCACCGGACAGGTTGCTGGAAGCGCTTCGCGGCGCTTCCATTGATGAAGAACACCGTACTCTTATGAGTATGGTGATTGAGAAGGTCCGGTCCTTCCAAAGCGGATTGACCGAAGCCTGCGCTAGCCTTCTAACAGGCTTTGAGGTAAGTAATAAAATTGTGAGAGAATATCATAGTGTAGACATTAGCCCCTGATTCTTTGTTTGGTGTTCGGAAAGAAAAGCCAAATGGAGGATCAAATAATATTTGCAGGAGTCTAACATAAGATGTCTATGTAAATAAGCAGGCGTCGCTGCTGGCCGCTGCCGCTCGTACTGCGAAGGTCTCTGGACTAAAGCAGGACCTAGAGCGGACCGAGGGAGAGCTCGTCCTCATGAAGAGGCAGCTGGAGGAAAGTCAAGGTACGTAATACCCTTCCTGTATACTTATGAAGGATAAATGGTTTCTACTGATAAAAAGCGTCATGAATTTTTATAGGGGCCATGACCGAAGTGGCGGCCCTTAAGAAGGCGCCGGCCAAGGCCGGAGACAAAGCAACCAAGGAACGCGTCGCATGCAAGAAGCAAGAGGCCCGGGTCAGCAAGGTCTAGCAAGAGCTCCAGGATTTCGTCCAGAAGTACGAGTCCTTGGAGCGTGACTCTAAGACTCAAGAGTCTGAACTTGCCAAGGCCCTCCGGAGCGCACAAGACGCCAAAGTCGAAGCCCAGAAGGCCCTCCGAGAGATCCAGGAGGCCAAGAAGATTGCGGCGGGTAAGGCATTTGTTATGCAAAGCAAGCATGTGAAGGAGACATTCTTTTTACTTACCCGAATTTGGAGTTCTCCAGGAGCGTTTGCGGATCTGCCGCGCAGCATATCAGATGCCACAGAGTTCTACCGAGCCGAAGAAGGGAGATCAACGGAGAAGTTGTTCTGGTCTCAATATCTTGGGACGGAACATCTGATGCCCTTGAGCGACCAGCTAAAGCAACTGGTCGAGCTGCACAAGGCAGCCGAACTAGCCATGAAGGACCTCATAGTCTGGCTATGGCATGCCGAGCCTATGCCCAGCAGCTACTTCGGACTCGTGAAGCGGCTTGTGAGTGCCTGCCCACGATTTGAAGTCATAAAGCAGTCGGTTTGCATTGAAGGTGCGCGGATGGCCTTTGCCCGTGCAAAGATGCATTGGGCAAAGATGGACGCCACGGCGCTGATGACCGAGGGGCCACCAAAGGGCAAGGAGCACCGCCGACCCGAAAAATATTATGACAGTGTCCTGAAGGGATCCTGCCTTGTGGCAGAGCAATGTACAAAGAATGTAATCTTTGAATGAATGCATTCATTTTATCCTGTAATATGAAACAAGTTCATTTGGGCAATATAATGCTTGTTGATTTAAAATTTTACCTCTTGTGCGGCTGTTTATAAAATCTGAGAGTTGGCCAGTCGTCGGCTTCCGCCCCCATGTAACTAGTACAGGGGTGTTCGGGATAAATCTAAACACTCTTTATCCAAGTTTTTGGTCCTTTAAGGAGCTGTCTAGCGCAATGAACAAGGCAATCGGACTATACAACTTTATCACCGTCACTTAGCCATAGAAGTTCTATAATTTTAAATTTTGGTGTAGCCCCTAGTATTCGGAAGGCTGAACTTGGGGCGTTATACACACCTAAATCGGACAAAGACCGATTCCTCGCATAAAGTGGAAAAATCTTTAAGGATTTGAAACCTCTCGAACAACGACCAACTCTCGCCGCATCATGACAGTCAGTTTTCGTCTTTCTCTATTGAGGTGCTCGTCCGGAAGAACCGGGACACAATTGCAGTAGTTCTCCCTTTACTACCCTAGCCGATATAGAGGAACGTAGGGTAGCAAGAACAGGAGCCGGGCAACCCAACTATTGACCCAAGACATGATTTGGAGCTGATGCATATAATGCTATAAGTTCGGGGTGCCGCACTGTCAAAAGTGTTTGGACTTTCTTGCCGTGTTATGGGGTACACTGAAGCCCCTGGCGAACTGAATGTACCAGAATGTATGGGTGCGATTTGTAATAAATAAACAATCAAGGAAAAAATAATGAAGTAATAAGCTGACGCTGCAAATTATTTTTTTATTTGAGTAATACGTCAAGGCATATGTATACAAGTAGTGCGATAAGCAACTAGGGCTATTTGACATGCCCTAACCAAGAGCGAGCTAAGTGTGGGTATGTAAAACAGGTATAGCGATCATTAGCAGAGACCACTTGGGGATTCCCTTGTGCGTCAAAGCTCCTTGCTTCCTTGGTGCATCCGTCCCGTGATGGGTTCGATGATCAGGTTATCGGAAGAGCCTCCAGAAGAGAGGAACCTGACAGAGATAAAAAGGTGAGGGTATGCGGGCGGTTGAGCCGCATTTTGGACCGCGGTCTAGTTGTGCCTCTGTCTATGCCCATGGTATTTTAAGTGCATAATTATGTACGCGTGGCACGAATTTCTCCACTTGATTGGGACTAGGACGGAGGCCGAATTTCTAGGCGAGCTCTGGATGGGCCAGACGATCCTGTTGTAGAGTAGTTCGCACTCGCTTGACGGTGTCTAGGGGCTTTATTGCCGATTTGAGGGTCTGCCTGAGGAGGCTGCTCTGTACTTCTGCTGCGAGGGCCGCGGTGTGCTCCTCCGTACGGAGGGAGTGCTCTGTATTTCCATTGACTGTTATAACACCACGAGGGCCAGGCATCTTGAGCTTGAGGTAGGCATAGTGTGGCACCGCATTGAATCGAGTGAATGCGGTTCGTCCAAGCAGTGCATGATAACCACTGCGGAAGGGGACGATATCGAAGATTACTCCTCGCTTCGGAAGTTGTCCGGGGATCCGAAGACCACTTACAGTGTGATTGAGCCTATACAACAGGCCTCTACACCTGGGATGACACCTTTGAAGGTCGTTTTGGTGGGTTTGATCCTTGAGGGATCGATGCCCATTTTGCGCACTGTATCCTGATAAAGCAGGTTCAGGCTGCTGCCACCATCCATGAGGACTCATGTGAGGTGGAATCCATCAATAATGGGGTCAAGGACCAGTGCAGCTGAGCCACCATGACGAATACTGGTCGGATGGTCCCTGCGATCAAAGGTGATCGGACAGGAAGACCATGGGTTGAACTTTGGGGCGACTGGCTCCATCGCATAGATGTCCCTTAGTGCGCGCTTCCGCTCCCGCTTGGGGATATGGGTGGCATATATCGTATTTACCGTTTTGACTTGGGGGGGGGGGGATTTCTTCTGTCCCCCTGTGTTCGGTGGCCGGGGCTCCTCGCCGTCATCACTATGAGACCCCTTTTCTTTGTTTTCGGCATTTCGTTTGTCGGCCTGTTTGAATACCCAACATTCTTTGTTGGTGTGGTTTTTTTTGAGAACTGATGACAGTGAGATTTTCTCACTGCCTTTTTATATTAATAAATGACAGTTAGTGGGGGGTTAGATAGTCCAGCACTGTACAAATTACATGGAGGGGGTGGTTAAGAGCAGCCACAGAGACTAAACAAGAAGGGTAAATCAAAGTAATTCAACTACAGACAGAATGAAAGGCCTCTTCTCCTGCTTTGATCGATGAACCAGCATGGCAAAGTCTTGTTTAAACCTGTTCCTCCAAGAATCAAAAGAAGGTTGCACTCCTCGGAAGTGTTTATCATTCCTTTCCTTCCAGATCCCCCAGGCAGCCACTGCAAAAACCTCCAAGTACATCGGCCTAGCCCATCTATCCTTGCCCTCATGAATCAATCTGATCCAGTCTTTGTTATTTGCCCAATGAATCCCCAAAGCATTCCAACACCTCTTGCTGAAAGGGCAGGTGAAAAAGAGGTGCACAATATCTTCCTCAGGCGGGTGTTGACAAAGTAGGCAAGTATAGTCGTCATTCTGGACTCTGAAATGCCTCCTCCTGAGCATATTTCTGGTGTTTAGCCTATCTGCCAACAATAGCCACAAGAACACTTTCCATTGCATGGTACATTTGGTTTTCCAGACCCAACCAAAAACCTCATCAGCATGTATCTGGTTGAAACAGTGAGCATAGTATTTCAAAGATCGAAATACATCACCACCCCAAATGCAGGACCAGACATCCTTGTCATCCGACAGTGTTGTCTCCCTGGTATCCATCTGCAGTCCTGCAACCTCATTCCTTGCCTCAAGTGATAAAGGTAAGTGGAACACCTCTCCCAACCTTTCGGAGGATAGCAGTTTCCTCACAGACACATCAGGTTCCAAAGCAAACGAAAAGGCTTGCGGGTATTTCTCCCGAAATATTTCAGTATTCCAGTTATCTTTCCAAAACAGGACCGTGCCTCCAGCTGAGACAACCGATCGGGTGACCCCTCTGCATAAATCAGATAGTTGCATGAGATCTCTCCACCAGAAGGAACCACAAGGGTCAGAGGCATGAGGAACTTTGCCCACATAGTATGAATCCCAGATCAAGTTAACCCATGGGACATCATACTTGTTATAGAACTTGTGAAGTTGCTTCAATAATAACCCCTGGTTTTGAGTTTTGAGATCAATGATCCCGAGCCCTCCTTTGTTCTTTGGTTTGCACACCATATCCCAAGCTGCCAGCGAGCTACCTCTGATCCCATCATCTGACCTCCTCACCCAAAGACATGATCTGCGTAATTTATCCAGGTGCTTAATTATTCTTGGGTTTATTTTGATGGAGCACATAGCGTAAATGGCCAGAGAGGTAACCACTGAATTGAGCAATGTAAGCTTCGAGCCATAATCCAGCAGAGAAGCTGCTGCCGGCACCCTCCTCTGCACTGTCGTGACCAGCAGCATCAGGTCGATGACGCTTGGGCGCGTGGTACCCATCAACAACCCCAAGTAAGTGAACGGCATGCCACCAATGCAGCAACCAAAATTGGTTGCAATCTCCCCTGCCAGCACAGGATCAGTGTTTATGGGAACCAACATTGACTTGTGGAAACTGATCTTCAAACCAACCGACTTGGCGTAATCCACTAGAATGGACTTCAACACTTGCGCTTGTGAGATACAAGCACGGAACACAGTGATTGTTTTGTCAGCGTACTGAATTACCGGAAAGTTACTGTCCGAAGTGGGCAATGGTAATTTTAGCAAACCAGATCGACAGGCATCATTGATCGCTAACTGTAAGAGGTCAACAGCCAGCACAAAGATCAGAGGGGACAACGGATCGCCCTGCCTCACCCCACAAAGACAGTCAAATTGCTTCCCAGGGGTTCCATTGAGCAAAACTGAAGAACTCCCAGAGGCAAAGATACATTTGATCCACCCCAACCATTTCTCATTGAAGCCCATATGCCTCATTATCTCAATCATCGGTTCATGCTGGATAGTGTCGAAAGCTTTCGCAAAGTCCAGCTTCAGAATACAACAGGCTTTCCCCGATGCTTGGCATTGGTGAATGTATTCAAACACCCAGGCTAAGCAATCCTGGATAGATCTCCCTTTCAGAAAACCGTATTGATTCTTATGGATGATCTTGAGTATAAGCTTCTGCAAACGGTTAGCAAACAATTTAGTAATGATTTTCAGACAACAGTTTAGCAATGTGATGGGCCTGAAATCATTAGCGGTCTCTGGAGACTGAATTTTGGGGATGAGAGTTATGAAACCCGAGTTTAAGCTCTGAAGATCAATGACCCCCTCATAGAAATCACTGCAAAGCCTATAGAAGTCCTCTTTGATAATATGCCAACACGATTTCAGAAAGCACCCGTTGGAACCATCAAGGCCAGGAGCTCTGTCTGACGACATCTCATGAACGACTCTGTCAATCTCATCATTTGTGAAAGGTGTGGTTAACTCCTCAAGCCCCTCAACCTTTTTAATGATTCTGGATAGGTCAAACTTCATTTCATAGTCTCCTTTCACACCCAATCTCCCCCTGTAGTAGTCAAATAATTCCTTTGATTTCCCTGAATGATTAGAAATTACCGTGCCATCCTGAAGTTTAAGTGAGGCTATGGAATTTTTCCGATATCTTTCGGAGGCAGCATAGTGAAAGAATTTGGTGTTGTCACCTCCACAAGTAAACCAGCATACCGTGTACCTCTTTCTCCAGTATTCTCGTTTGTAGCCAAGGAGTGTAACAAGGTGGTTTTTGAGGATCACCCTGAAGTTAGCTTCAGGTACAGTGAGTGCTCTTTTGTCTTTGATACTATCCAGTTCCAGGAGAGCCCAGTTGGAATTATCGATGCACAAGTTCAAACGAGAAATCTGCCTACTCCACCGTTTAAGGGCATATCTTAGGTTCTTAAGCTTTTTGCACAAAAGTTGGGCAGTGTTTGGAGCATAGCATCGTTTCTCCCATGTTGATTGTACCAGATCAAAGAAACCAGGATGAGCTATCCAAAAATTTTCAAACTTAAACACCTTACTCTTAGGGACCGATGTTTCAATCGAGATCATGCAAGGAGTGTGGTCAGACACTGGCTTGGGTAGGGGGCCCACTGTTGTGTTAGGATAATTTGAGGTCCAATTAGAGGAGGTGAAGAACCAATCTATTTGCTCAAGCAATGGGTCATTCTGCATATTGCTCCATGTGAATTGTCTACCCTTAATTGGCAACTCGACAAGTGCATGAGTGTGAATGAAATCATTAAAGGTAAGCATGTCATTAACATCCCCACCCGGTTTGTTACGATTATCCGAAGCTCTAGTGTAATTAAAATCCCCACAGATCAGCCAATTGTCAACATCAGGTATATCCAGATCAAACAGCCAAGATGTGAATGCAGATCTACCTGGCCCAGAGCACGGACCATAAACATTAACTAGCTTCCAAGAATGTGTTGTATGCATTGAGGTGAACTGAACGCCCAAAGCAAAAGATTCAGAGCAGAAAACACTGCGAGAGAAAACACTGTTATCCCATAGCACAATTAAACCACCAGAGGGCCCTTGGGTAGGCACAAATTCAAACTTATCAAATTTTTTGGGGCAGAAAAGTTTAACAAAAGCAGGATCAAAGGTAGCACGCTTAGTTTCTTGCAAGCAGATTACTGAACAACCACTACTACTAATAGCATTACGGAGCGCAAACTGCTTCTTGTCCGAATTGATCCCCCGAACATTCCAGCAGAGAACCTTCCACGCCTTACGCTACATCGGGGTCAGGGCCATCATTCCTGCGTCCACCTTGGATAGCAAGCAGCTTCTCTGCGCTTAGCTGGCTCGGATGAACACCACACATATTAGTCCCAATGGACTAAATAGCATGGATAGAAGTAGGAGGCAGGACAGTATCAGATACCTTGTCATCCCGCTTAGAGTTAGAGATGCCACCAATGGAGGGACCAGGAAGCGAGGGATCTTTCCTAGGCTTGACCTTGGACGTTGTAGATCGCTTGTCAGACAGTGGACGCACTCTGAACCCATCATACTTGTTTGAGCGTGAACTGCGATGAAGAAAGACAGTGTCCACATGAGCTGGCTCATTGAGCATCATGCACCCGATTGGGTCAGCAGAATTATCCACAACTGCATGCATCTCCAAACTTAGAGTGTCATCTGGCAGTGTTACATCTGAAACAGGCACCTCCAAGCTGGCCACATCGAAAGAGGAAGACAAAACAATCACCAACCCCACACTGAAAGCAGAATTGAATATAGGACCAAACACATCCGATTCAGGACCCACACTAGCTAGCAAAGCCAAACACATAGAATCAAGCTGGGACCTTATAGCAGCGAATGGATTCAGAGGAAAACATGCAGAGCTGGGGGTTTCAACCGGCAAAATTGCACGGGTATAGATCCTCTTTAGCATACCACCCATCCACACAAGTAGAGCACTGTCAGCAGCAAAGTACATAGCTATGTCTGAACCTCCAGCTCTGACAAAGGCGTGCGCTGCAGCAGGAACACCATTGATAAAACTGTCAGCCAACTCTTCCACAAAAGAAACTTCAGACCACACATCAGACAAGTTATCCACCAGATTGTGCTCTTGTGGCACACCATCCATCAGAGAAGGTACATCATATGCAAAGTAAGTTCTGAAACTAAATCCTGTGTACGGAGGTGGTGCCACTGTCCAAGAACTCCAACCATTGTCTTGCACCTGGTCCTGGGCTTGTTCATTACCGTTCCAAGCCGCCTCATTGGCAGTTTGCAGTGCTTGCATCTCATCGATCCTAGCTTGCTGCATGATAGTATAGTATGGCAAGGTGTATGGGTGCAGAGATGGATTCAGGAGAGGTGGAGCTTCTTCAGTCCCTTGCAACCCAGGAACAACATCCCTGCCATTCACCACATAAATAGGGACAGGCCAGGAACGGCCCAGTCCCGGCAGCACACCAACCTTGGTGACCAGCAAGCTATGAGGAACTTCCGCGATATCTTTGATGTGACATTTAACCAGGACACGAGCCTTGTTCTCATTCGGTCTAGGCCAAGCCAACAACTTACCGAAGCGAGAAATTGCCTTATGAACATAATGTTCAGTCATGTAGTCCATGGGAAAAGCAAGCATCAAGATCCAAACTTCATATTGAAAAGCAGGCATTCTCATGTTGACTCCTTCGTCATGAGGTATTAAAGTGAAATAAGAATCCTTAGTTAAAGCATGAGGACCTTCCCTAATGGCCTCGTCCCTGCTCTGAACATCCTGAAAGGCCACGCAGCCAACAGCAATCGGATAAACAAACTCATCCTCTATCTGAAACTCCAGGTCTTCCCTAATGATCCGACAAACTTCCTCCAACCAATAGCTTTTCTGATGATTTGGGACTGGAGGGGTGATCTCAATCAATGCATACCTATCGTGGTTCAGCGGTGGCTCGTCCACAACCATAGTGCTCCTTTGCAGACAATGATCAGGCCCGCGCTCAATGTGTGCTCTGATGGGGGTGAAAGGGAAAGGCCTGACCGGAAAGTTTGCCATGGCGACAACACTAGGGTTTTTCGAGGGCTCCGGGCTTGGAACAGGGGAAGACGAAGCAGAGGAGAGGGGGGAGGCGGATGAAACTTGGGAGACTGCTTCTGATTGGACCCCCGGGGCGGTGGAGTTGACAGATGCTGGGGGGGGGGGGAGTCGTATCGACAAGCAATGAGAGGTGGCCACGTCAGTAGTACATGGGATTTTCTGTTTCACTTGCCATAACTGACCAAGATTTTTACCGTGTGTATCCCGCCAACCTGCAGAGCTGATGTCCTTCCGTTCCCCAAAACTAGGCAAAACTAGGCAAAGGTGGTTTGTTGGTGTGGTTGGCTGGTTTATCGGGGGTGTCGTGGATTTAACATGGATGATCGAGTATGCGGTCCAAACTGGACGGGCCCGGATTGTTTCTTTTGAATGGCTTTTTCCGTTGACCGGACTTGGGGTCCCTGAATCTGGCATTGAGGTCGTGTCTTCGGCGTTATCGCCATTATTGCAACGCTTGTGTCTGTTACGTCGGGGCTTGCCGTTGCTATCTCTGGCATCTGAAGTGCCAGGATTTCTTGATGTGCTGTTGCTACGAGCCAACCAGCTATCCTCGCCCATGCAAAAGCGGGTCATGAGTGTCGTAAGGGCTGCCATGGACTTCGGCTTCTCTTGGCCGAGGTGTTGGGGGAGACACTTGTCACGGATGTTATGCTTAAAGGCCGCTAGGGCTTCAGCATCCGGACGGTCAATGATTTGGTTCTTTTTAGTTAAGAACCGAGTCCAGAATTTCCTGGTTGGCTCTTCGGGCTGTTGGTTATGTGACTTAACTCGTCAGCGTCCGGTTGTCACACATAAGTGCCCTAAAAGTTGTCAAGGAATGCGTCTTCCAGGCTCTCCCAACTGCCAATGGAGTTTCCCGACAGACTATTCAGCCAATGCCAAGCTGGTCCCTTGAGTTTTAGCGGGAGGTACTTGATGGCATGGAGATCATCGTCGCCGGCCATGTGAATGTGGAGAAGAAAATTTTCAACCCATACCGCGGGGTCTGTTGTCCCATCATATGGTTCGATGTTTACGGGTTTAAACCCTTCTCGGAATTCATGCTCCATTACTTACTCAGTGAAGCATAGGGGGTGTGTGGCGCCTCTATGTCGGGCTACATCGCGATGCAGTTCGGATGAATCTGGTCTGCTGTATTCGGCCTAGACGGATTTGTATTTAGTATATCCGGCGTGGCGGTCATCGTCACGTGTTGGGGCGTGCCCCCGCAATCCATAGATCGATCTTGATTGTCCTGCTTTGTTTTCCAATTCATCTCGCAGGTCATGCGTGTAGCCCTGGGCCTTCGTGTTCTTATCTGTTCGGCGACGGGGTGCGGGCTGGTGTTTGGACTGATACGCCGCTTTGTCTCGGCCACGAGGTGGTCGGTCAGCCGCATCCTGTGCTAGTAGTATAGGCTCTAGTGCCTCGTCCTCGAATTGAGGTAACAACCTGCGCCTCAGGTAACTTTTGGTGTGGCACTCGAGTCCGTATTCCTCGGCCTTCAGGACCTCAGTCCATCTATCAATGAGCAGATATTGATCAGCTTGAAGTTGCTGTTGTTTTTTCTTCAGGCTCTTTGCAGTGGCTATAAGCCGGTGCTTGAAGTGCTCCTGCTCGACGGGATCCTCAGGCACGGAAAATTCTTCGTCGCCGAGGCTCACCTCGTCTTCGGAGAGGGGCATGTAATTGTCATCCTATGGGTCTTCATTCATGGCCTGTTCATCGGGGCTAGCTTGCCCGTCCTCCCGTCCGGCCTGTTCAAAGCTTGGCTGGGCGGGATTGTTTTCATCTTCGGCATCATCCGGAGTGCTATTATCTCTTGTGTCGGTATTGCTGTTTGTACCCTAGCATGGTTTAGAGCGGCGCCGCTGATGTCGGCGCTTCGGCTACTTCTCAAGAGGATTATCCTCCATTGCATCCATTTGCTCCTCGCCATTGTTTCTTTGGGTGTGTCCACCATATATATGTCATATGATGAGGTGGCTGTCCAGCACCCTGTGGGCGGTGGTTCTTGTCCTCCTCCGGCATTGTTGTCCATACCGTCGATGCCTTTGGAGTCGAAATCAAGCATGTCGGTTAAGTCGTCGACAGTGACTACTAAGTGGGTGGTGGGTGGCTAACGAATTCCTTCGTCGTCCGCTTCCCACCCAAGCCGGACATAGTTCGGCCAAGAGTCTCCTGACAAGGAGAGAGCTTTTAATGAGTTTAGCACGTTGCCCAAGGGCGAGTACTGAAAGATGTCCGCAGAGCTGAACTCCAAGATCAGTGCCTAGTTAGATCTGATGGGCGCGGATATGCGCGGTTCGGAGTCTATGGCTGGAAATGAGTCTGAGGGTCCAATGACACAGACCTCATTGGAAGTGAAATCTGTGTTCAGCTCCTTCGCCGTTGAGTGTGCGGCTTCCGTGGCGGGTGAGGGAGTCCTGGATTAGGGGGTATCCAGACAGCCGGACTATATACTTTGGTCGGACTGTTGGACTATGAAGATACAAGACTCAAGACTTCGTCCCGTGTCCGAATGGGACTCTCCTTTGCATGGAAGACAAGCTTGGCGATTCAGATATTATATTTCCTTCCTTGTAACCGACTCCATGTAAACCCTAGCCCTCTCCGGTGTCTATATAAACCGGAGAGTTTAGTCCGTAGGAGGACGATCACAACATTCATAATCATCATAGGCTAGCTTCTAGGGTTTAGCCTCTACGATCTCGTGGTAGATCAACTCTTGTAATACTCATATCATCAATATCAATCAAGTAGGAAGTAGGGTTTTACCTCCATCGAGAGGGCCCGAACCTGGGTAAACATTGTGTCCCTTGCCTCCTGTTACCATTAGCCTTAGACGCACAAATCGGGACCCCCTACCCGAGATCCGCCGGTTTTGACACCGACATTTGTGCTTTCATTGAGAGTTCCTCTGTGCCGTTGCTGTAAGGCTAGATGGATCCTTCAATCATCAACGACAACATGGTCCAGGGTAAGACTTTTCTCCCAGGACAGATCTTCGTGTTTGGTAGCTTTGCACTGCGGGCCAACTCGCTTGGCCATCTGGAGCAGATCGACAGCTACGTCCCTGGCCATCAGGTCAGGTTCGGAAACCTAAACTACACGGCCGATATCCACAGAGACTTGATCTTCAACGCATTCGGGCCTATGCCAGGAGCGTCAGACAGTCGCGATGGGCATGGCTTAGACCTGCTGTCAGACAATGCTCAGGATATCACCCCTGTAGGAGCCCCGGACCTAAATCCGGGGCAGATTGCTCTGCCCGAGGACGGGTGGATGGACCCCGCCCCGGAGGCCGCACCCCCATCAGCGGCAGAGCCGAATACAGACTTCACCCCCAAGGAAGCCTGTGACACCAGACCCCCGGACTCATATCCGGTTGTAGGTTCCAGTCCGCGCACTCCCGTGCCCGCCGAATCCGAGTGGGCTCCGATAATGGAGTTCACCGCTGCGGATATCTTCCAGCGCTCGCCCTTTGGCGACATGCTAAACTCGTTAAAGTCTCTCTCATTATCAGGAGGCTCTTAGCCGGACAATGTCTGGCTCGAGCGGGACGCAGGCGACAAAGGAATTCGTTGCCCACCAACCAACCACTTCATAGCCACTATCGACGATGTAACAGACATGCTCGAATTCGACTCTGACGACACCAACGGTATGGACGTCCGGCGCAGGGGACGATTCAGAACCACCACTCATGGGGCGCTGGACTGCCACCTCATCATACGATATATACATGGTGGATACGCCTAAGGAGGACGATGGCGACAAACCGGAGGATAAAACCCCCGGACAAAAGCCAAAACGACGATGCAGGCGCTGCTCCAAGTCCAGAAACAGTAAAAACAACGATAACAGCGCTAGAAAGATCGACACCATAGTCAACTCCAAAGGAAACAACAACCATATGGACCCAGCAATGGAGCAGGATGAACCAGGTCACACCGAACACAGCTCGGAGTAGACGCTCGATCACAACGATCCCGAGGGACGAACTCACCAAACCGCCCCGGGATAAGAGCATAGTTGGGATGACGATGCATTCATCATCCCGGAGACACGCTTGGAACGAGATAACCTCCACGGAAGGCTTATGGCCACTGCAAGAAGTCTGAAGAAGCAGAAGCAAAAGCCTAAAGCCGCACAGGAAACGCTCAATCGCAGATGGAATAAAGTACTAGACACTAAAGAAAAGTACGGCAATGATCGCCAAACAAAGAACTATCCAAAGTGCAAGCTGCTACCAGAATTCAACGACGAGGTCGTTCCACCGAAGAACAATACGGCCAATAGGCCAAACAAACCACTTTGAAACCGCAATGGAGTAGCTACCGACGACGCACACGATTTACGTGAGCTCCTGGATAAAAAGGCTGGCACGACCAAGTCCATCTACGGATCTAGAGGACACGCCCCGGCACAGGACTACGGTCACCAAAACGATCAAACTAATCGGGTACCAGTTCGGAATCAATACCAGACACATCAACAACCGACGACACACCATAACACATCCAGAAACACGGGGGCTGCTCACCCATTGTGCTTTACCGAAGAGGTACTGGACCATGAATTTCCACAAGGTTTTAAACCTGTGAACATAGAGGTATATGACGGAATGACAGACCCCGGAGTCTGGATCGAGGATTTTATCCTGCATATCCACATGGCTTGTGGGGACGACCTCCACGCCATCAAGTATCTTCCCCTCAAGTTGAAAGGACCAGCTCGGCACTGGTTAAAAAGCCACCCCGAAAATTCAATCGGAAGTTGGGAGGAACTCGAGGACGCTTTTAGGGCAAATTTTCAAGGGACCTATATCCGACCCCCGGACGCGGACGATTTAAATCACATAATTCAACAGCCCGGAGAGTCCGCCCACAAACTTTGGAATAGATTCCTCACTAAGAATAATCAAATTGTCTACTGTCCGGACGCTAAAGCCCTAGCGGCCTTCAAGCACAGTATCCGGGACGAATGGCTCACCAGACACCTCGGCCAAGAAAAGCTAAGGACAATGGCAGCCCTAACAAGCCTTATGACCCGCTTTTGCGCGGGTGAAGACAGCTGGTTGGCCCGTAGAGGCACCAGCAACCCAAGTACATCCGAAATCAGGAATGGAAACGGGAAGCCACGGCGCGATAAAAACAAACGTCGAAACAAGGAAGTAAGTCTGGACAACACAATGATCAACGCCAGATTCAGGGGCTCTCGACCTGGTCAACAAAAGAAGGCACTTAAAGGCAGCAACGAAGGACCGTCCGGCCTGAACAAAGTCCTGGACAGACTATGCCAAATTCATGGCACCCCCGAAAAACCTGCGAACCAAACTCACAGAGAATGTTGGGTCTTCAAGCAGGCCGGAAAATTAAATGCCGAACACAAGGGAAGGGAAACACCAAGTGAAGACGAGCATGAGCCTCGCCAGCTAAACACTGGGGGACAGAAAAAATTCCCACCAAAGGTAAAAATAGTAAACATGATCCATGCGACTTACTTATCCACAAGAAGGCGCGAACGCATGCTCAGAGACACATGCGTTATAGAGCACATTGCACCCAAACTTAACCACTGGTCGGCCTGCCCGATCACCTTCGATCACAGGGACTACCCGACTAGTATGCGACACGGAGGATCAGCTGCCTTGGTGCTCGACCCAATAATCGACGGATACCATCTTACTCACGTCCTCATGGACGGCGGCAGTAGTCTTAATCTAATATACCAGGACACTATCCGCAGGATGGGGATAGACCCACCCAGAATCAACTACAGTAGCATCACCTTTGAAGGGGTGATACCAGGTGTCGAAGCCCACTGTAGGGGCTCCCTCCTACTAGAGGTGATATTCGGCTCCCCAGGCAACTTCAGAAGTGAAAAACTACTCTTCGCCATCGCCCCCCTCCAAAGTGGTTATCACGCATTGCTTGGGAGAACGGCCTTTGCTCGATTCAACACAGTACTGCACTACGCCTACCTTAAACTCAAGATGCCCGGTCCAGAGCGTTCCTTACGCATGGAGGAATATGCGATGGCTCTAGCAGCCGGACTCTAAGTGGCCTCTAATACCGGAAAGCATGATTGGTCGTTAAGACCACGGACACGGTTAGACGAGTCCGGCAGCCCAGATCAAACTGATCTAGGTGCCACACATGTAATCCCATAGTGGACACCAGGGGCTATAGATAACTAATAAAGCCCAATTCTTGGCCTAAACTTATTAACAGGCCAATGTCTAACACTTCTACTATCCATTAGTGATAGCTAACTTTTTGCACACTTATGTCACACTCTTCTCCATGAGTTTTTCTTTTTACAGACACCATTCGTGCGACACCCTCCTAGGCCATGGCACAACAGGGACAAAGGCGCAGACATGCAGCAGGGCCCCGCTCAAAGGTTTCTCTTTAGATTAAGCCCCTGTGTAAACCTTCTTTATTGTCTCTTGTTGATTACATATCCCATGGGTACTACACCCACAGAGGATACTGCCGTTATTGACATTTCGCCACCACAGACTAATGCACGTACCTGGGAATATAGGGTTCATAATAAGGGGCGTTACTCAGCCCAGTAAAAGTCCGAATACCTTCGGGAGTGTTCGGCGTCGCGAGTTTGGCCTTATATGCATCAGCTCCGAATCATGTCTTTGGTCAAATCTTTGGTTTGCCCGGCTCCTGGGTTCGCTGCCTTATGTTCCATTCTTATCGGCTAAGGCGGCCAAAGGAGAACTACTGCGATTGTGCCCTGGTTATTCCGGATGAGCACCTCAGTAGAGAAAGCCGAAAACTGACTGTCATGATATAGTGAGAGACTATTCAACCAATCGAAGACCTATCGGAATCTTTAGGATTCCTCCGCATTAACAAAGGACCATTTCCCGGTCATGTACGCACGCGCCCGTATTCGGATGCACGCAAAGGTACCAGGGGCTACATAGTAGCCCCGCCGTCAAACTCCTATGGCTAAGTGAAAGTGTTACAGCTATATACTCTGGTTGCCTAGTTCGACGTGCGATAACCTCCTTAATGGACCAAGACGTTGGATCAAGTGTGATTACGCATACTTTTCGCGAACACCCCCGCATTGTGTGCGTGGGGGCTGAAGCCAACGTCTGCTAACTTTCATATTACACATATACATAAAAATGGCCGCACAGGAGGCACAACAATACTTTCGGGCAAAAAGTATAAATATCTGCTCCATAATTAAAATAACATTGTTTTTACAATGATAAGATTTGTCACTCGAACATGACATACTTCGAGCACCGAGCCTCTATTAAGCGAGTGCCTTCTACTACCTGATCCAAGTAGTGCTCGGACGGATCTTGGCCTCCCGCCGGATTCTGGGTCGCAATGATGGTGGCCTCCATATCTGTCTAATATGCTTTAACGCGGGCAAGGGCCATCTATGCACCCTCTATGCATGCCAACCTCTTCATGGCATCAATCCGTGATACGGCACCAAGGAATTGTTGCACTAAACCAAAATAATTGTCCGGCTTGGGCCCCTTTGGCCATAGATGGTCTATCATAGACCGCATTGCAAGTCCGGACAACCCGTGGAGCTCGGCCATAGCAGCCATTCTCTGACTCAAAGGCAATGTGCGTGTTGGAGTGTTGAACTATGACCAGAATAGATTTTCCACTTCATCAACTCTTTGATCCTCAAAAAACTTGGCCGCACCAGCCGCACTCTTCGCCAAATCTGCATTGGCGTCTGCAGGACTACAACGTCGATCAAGAGGAGCGTACTTCGGATCTAAAAACTTCATCCGCAACAAATAGGGGTTTCCAGCCACGATCTCTCCGGCCTATCAAAGCTCCTCTTGCGCATCCCTAATGTCGGAATGCGTCTCCTTGGCCGAATCAAGGGCCTTCTTCAGGTCAGCCTTATTTTTCTGATTTTCTTTTTCAAGCAACTCATACCGGTTGGCGGTGTTTTCTAGCTCCACAGCCATTTCGGCTATTTTGTCTTTGCTCCGCGACGAGCAGCCTGTTCGGCTCTCAACTCTTCGGCCGCCTTTAGGGCAGCCGCATTGCTCGCCCGGGCCTGTTCCTTGGCCAGGAGAAGTTCCGCCCTCAGGGCTTCCATGGCAGCAGCACCATCTGCAGTCCAAATATATAACATTAGCATTATGCTCCTCTCAGTTTTTCCTACAAAAAATATATAATAAGGAAAGCAGAGCACATACCTTGTGACTCGTTAAGCCGCTCGTTCACCAGCGTGATATCGGCATCAATAACTCCAATTTTCCTCCTCAGTTCGGCAACTTCAATGGACTAGTTGGCTGCCGGATCCTTAGATACCTGCGCATAAATACAGCATGATCATTACTTGCACAATATGATCCTCCGTTTGCTGCCTACGGCGGACAACCAGAGTCTCAGGGGCTACTATCTATATGGAGCACACCTAGCGCGTGTGTCACAGCCAAAAAATTATGTATTTTCCATTACATACCTCAAAGCCTCTGAGCAGGCTCGTAAAGGCTTCATTCAACCCGCTTGTGGCGGACGAAATCTTCTTGAGCACCGTGCTCATTAATGAACGGTGCTCCTCCGAAAGATCGGCTCGCTCCAAAAGGCCCGTCAGTGTGTCCAACCAGATGCCAAATTGTGTCGGACCCTTCTTATCGCCCCCCATGGGAGCTGAACGCTCCGGGCTCAGGGCGGCCGAAGCACCAGCTCCTGGGTTCACCAGATCTAGACTCCTCCGTGACGACACCTTGCGGTCGCCCGCCTCACGAGGTGGAGAGGTTGGTGGGGTCTCACTCTCCATCATCTCCGGAAGGAGATCCCCCGAAGATGAACTCTGTTGAGAAGAGCTGCTAGCCGGACTATAAAGAATAGATCTTGGTTTTTGTTCTTGGAGAAGGAAGTAGTACCTTTGTATTTACGATTAACTTACAGCTTAGCTGAGGGCTGGCCCGTTGGTAGGCATGGCGCGGTGAGGACGCCCTTCGGGGCAGGGCCCCCTAGTGAAGCTTTCTTCCCTTGTTTGGCCACCTCCGCCTCCAAGTCTTCGGAGACGTCCCTTTTCTTCCCGCGAGGGGAGGAGGCCTTAGATTCCCCTCACCGACTATCCTCCTTTGGGGAGGTAGCAATTCCCCCGGTTTGGATGCGCAATGTGTGAAGTTCTGCTTCTCTATTCTTCCCTTCGTCTTTCCCCGAGGGCACTTTGCTTAGCACATGGTCAAGCATCTTGGCAATGGCAGGACTAGGCGAGCCTTCGGGAAGTGGCGCCGGACACCTGATTCTCTACGCCTTGCTGCGCCATTCCTGGCCGCGGAAGATTTTTCAGAATAATGTTATGATAAATATAAACGAAGTGTTCGGTTTCTGGGTTACTTACTTGGGTATCTGGGCGATTGCAGCTCAGGCCCGCATCCTCGATGGTGTCCGGACACTTTGCTTGTGGTCCAAAGAATAACTTACACATCCCTTCGAGCGTCAGGCTGAAGAAGTGCAGAATAGTCCGCGGACCTTCCGGATTGAACTCCCACATCCGAAGAGGCTGGCGTTTGCGCGGCAACATCCGTCGGATTAGCATCACCTGAATTATGCTGGCAAGGCTAATGTCCCTCTCACGAAGCTCCCGGATACGGCTCTGCAGTGTTGGTACATCATTAGCAGGCCCCCAATTCCGTCCTATATTGGTCCATGATGCCAGTTGAGGAGGAGGACCCGAACGGAAGTCGGGGGCGGCCACCCACTTTGTGCCTCTGGGAGCCGTGACGTAAAACCACCTCCGCTGCCATAGATCAGACACCTCTGGGAAGGAGCCCTCTGTCCATGGAGCGTCGGTGTTCCTGCCTATTACTACACCTCCGCACTCCGCGTGTCGCCCTTCAATCATCTTCGCCTTCACATTAAAGGTCTTGATCCACAAGCCGAAGTGCGGGGTGACATGGAGAAAGGCTTCACACACAACGATGAACGATGAGATTTGAAGTATGGCGTCCGGAGCTCGATCATGAAAATCTAGCCCGTAGTAGAACATGATCCCTCTCACAAAGGGATCAAGGGTGAAGCCCAAGCCGTGAATAAAGTGAGAAACAAATACGACACTCTCGTTGGGCTCGAGAGTAGGGATGACCTGCCCTGGGGCAGGAAGCCTGTGCTTGATGTCGACGGTCAGATATCCGACCTCCCTAAGCTTCGCACTGTCCTCCTTTATGACCGAGGAGGCCACCCACCGGCCTTGGTTGGATCCGGACATGATGGAGGATCCGGGGTGCTTGAGTTTGGGTTTCGAGTGTTAGAGCTCGAAACGCGAAAAGGCGCAAGGGTGGTGGAAAAGAGGGATAGGCCTCGGCCCCTTTATAAAGGGGGTGAATATCAAGGGTCCTCAACGTGATTGCTCGAGACTTGCCTAAAAACACGGAGTCCTACCAACAGGCGTCATGGGGCTGCACGCTCCCATATTGATGGGAAATCCCACGATATGAGGAGCATGATCTCTGCTTGGACAGGATGTGCCAATAAAAACCGCCTCGCAACGTGTATCGAGGCAGGCCAAGAAAAAATGGTTTGTATTCAATCAGACCATGGCGTAAGAGCACACCGTACAAAAATTGCCAGCAGATCAGATTTATGAAGTGCTATGCTCTCTATGAAGGTGTGCGGAAATTATCTCGCAAAGCCAGATACAATCATCGATCTACTTTGGAGTATTCGGAGATGGAACCCGCCTTGCAATGCCAAAATCAAACTGCGCACCGGACTCATCGTCATTGAAGCCTAGTTCAGGGGCTACTGAGGGAGTCCTGGATTAGGGGGTATCCGGACAGCCGGACTATATACTTTGGCCGGACTGTTGGACTATGAAGATACAAGACTCAAGACTTCGTCCCGTGTCCGGATGGGACTCTCCTTTGCGTGGAAGACAAGCTTGGCGATTCAGATATTATATTTCCTTCCTTGTAACCGACTCCATGTAGACCCTAGCCCTCTCCCGTGTCTATATAAACCGGAGAGTTTAGTCCGTAGGAGGACGATCACAACATTCATAATCATCATAGGCTAGCTTCTAGGATTTAGCCTCTACGATCTCGTGGTAGATCAACTCTTGTAACACTCATATCATCAATATCAATCAAGTAGGAAGTAGGGTTTTACCTCCATTGAGAGGGTCCGAATCTGGGTAAACATTGTGTCCCTTGCCTCCTGTTACCATTAGCCTTAGACGCACAGATCGGGACCCCCTACCCGAGATCCGCCGGTTTTGACACCGATAGCGGGGTCCATCCTCCCGTCCTTGAATGGCACGGTCTACACTGGATCTAAGGCCAGGGCAGCTGTAGGTGCGATCTCCTGAACACCGTCCGATGGCAGATCTAGGTCATGCTCATCGTGGTTGTAGGGTGTACCTGTCATGGGCTCGAATCCATCGAAGATCAAGTCTCCACGGATGTCAGAAGTGTAGTTCAGGCTTCCAAACCTAGCCTGATGGCCAGGGGCGTAGCTATCGATCTGCTCCAGATGGCCAAGCGAGTTGGCCCACAGTGCGAAGCCGCCGAATATGAAAATCTGTCCGGGGAGGAAAAACCTCACCCTGGACTGCGTTGTTGTAGATGATTGAAGGAGCCATCAAGCCTTATGGTGATGACACAGTGGAACTCTCAATGAAAGCACCAATGTCGGTGTCAAAACCGTCGGATCTCGGGTAGGGGGTCCTGAACTGTGCATCTAAGGCTAATGGTAACCGGAGGCGGGGGACATGATGTTTACCCAGGTTCGGGCCCTCTCTATGGAGGTAATACCCTACTTCATGCTTGATTGATCTTGATGATCTGAGTATTACAAGAGTTGATCTACCACGAGATTGTAGAGGCTAAACCCTATAAGCTAGCCTATGATTATGATTGTTGTCATCCTACGGACTAAACCCTCCGGTTTATATAGACACCGGAGGGGGCTAGGGTTACACAGAGTCGGTTACAGAGAAGGGAATCTACATATCCGAATTACCAAGCTTGCCTTCCACGCCAAGGAGAGTCCCACCCGGACACGGGACGAAGTCTTTAATCTTGTATCTTCATAATTCAACAGTCCGGCATAAGCATATAGTTCGGCTGTCCAAGCACCCCCTAATCCAGGACTCCCTCAGTCGCGCTCAACAGCCCCTCCGCAAGCCAACGCCGCCAACCGTAGCCCCTGTCATGCACCACAGCGCTGCGCGCACCTGGCCGTGCTCTGGCTGTCGCCTCGACCTCGTTTCTGCCAAGCGCCCGCACCCCCGCAGCCTCCCGCTTGCTCCAAACGAAGCGGACGAGCCCCAGCTCCTCGCCCGTGGTCTCCGCCGTCTAAATGGTCGCCAGAGGGCGTTTTCCAAGCCCCTCCACCACGTTCGGACTCGCCGGCGGCTAAAAGCCGGTGAGTTGACTGGGTTTGACCCCCCCCCCCAGTTGACCAGATTTGACCCGTGTGGGTCAATGACAGGTGGGCCCTAGCTCCGACTAAGCTATAGTTAGGTTAGTGTTAGTACTAATTAATCCCTGTTAACTAACTGTGACACTGACATGTGGACCCCACACGTCAGCTTTGACCTGATGATGCAGGCAGGACGTAGTTAATCTTTTCTGGTTTTAAAATAAATCAGGAAATTCCAGAAATTGTTACAAACTTCAAAAATTCACAGAAATTCAATCGTAGCTCAGATTGAAATAATTTATATATGAAAAATTATCAGAAAAATTTAATATATCCATCTGTACTAGTTTCATGCATGAGAAACCAACTTATGCCTACTGTATAAGTGAAAACATATAAATGGCATTCATAAGAGCTTATTTTGGAGTTGCAATTGAACCTTTGGTTCAAATGGACTTCAACGAAATGAATGCTAGTTGCATTAGCTCAAACAACATCAGATCTTCATGCCATGTTCATGCATCATATTGTTGCATACGCTTGTGTATTGATTGTCGACACCGTTCCTTCTCGATAGGTCCTGCTCCGGAGAGTGCTTCAGAGTACCTGTCTGTGGAGCAGTGCCCCCTGTTCCTCTACCAGGCAAGCAAACCCCCCTTGTTCATTCCAATACACTTCTACTCTCTTGCTCCTGCTCTCTGTTATTGCATTAGGACAACAACGTTTCAACTACTACTTTATGATGCGGTAGTTGAACCCACTCCTCTGCATGACCTGTCATTGCCACAGTAAATAGTTGAAACCCACTAGCATGTGTAGGAGTTGATTGAAGCCATGTTGTGTTCCTACCATGCCATGCCTGCTATTGCTTAGAGTGTGTCAGGTCTGATTCATTGGAAATGAATTGGAGTGCATTGCTCTATGTTCTGATGCTGAGAGTTAAGTGTGTGAACACAAATTGGTAAAGGTAGCAGTGAGAGGCCATGTAGGAGTACATAGTGGGTTGTATCACTGGAACTGTCCTTAAGCACTGAGTTATGTGTATGTTGTCCAATGACTGGCTACTACCACACATTGGGTTCCGGTAACTCGACCCCTCTCGACTTATTAACCAACTTGATCTCTGTCCAGGAGTCGCAACTAGTTTCTGGTGTTTGTAGGTAGTGTTATTTTTCTACCAAGTGGCACCCGACAGGGTGGGCTTGGGACAGCCTAGGCACACATGGCCTGGTGTACCGTGTGGCACCTGGATGGTGGGCTCGGGAACCCTGCAAACATCATTTGGGGTCGTGATGGAAACCTCGACCGGACTCCCTTGCGGATAGAACTCGAATAGGCAATAAACCTACACTAGGGTCTTGTGTGGTTAGTCAGGTCGTGGCCGACACCCTCGCCAGGCTTCCGCTTGAAGGTTGCCGAGATACACGACGTGTACATGGCGGTAAGTGGCAAGAGCGTGTGTGAAGAAGTGCACCCCTGCAGGGTTAACATGATCTATTCGAATAGCTGGGTCCGCGGTTATGGACTTCTTGGATGCTTACGTGGTACATAGACAACTTGAAGTGGATACTCTAAAATGCTCAAGACAAGTGTGAGTGCTATGGATGGCCTTCTTGTAGGGAGACAGGGATGAATCCATAGTGGTGTATTGTGTGGTGATTAGTGGACTCGTGTGCTCTATCTCACCTCAAAGAAGTTACTTCTAGTCATAGAACAGGTTAGCCACTGAGTCAAAGCTGGCTTGCTGCAACTAAACCCCACATTGCCTTCTTTATACAAATGCATGTAAGATAGGATCTGATGTAAGTCTTGCTGAGTACCTTTGTACTCACGTTGCTTAATTTATGTTTTTGCAGCGGAGACTTCGGTCTCACTAGTTTACACGTGGACTTCGACAAGTAGCTTGTACCTCAGCTACAATCTTGATCGGATGTTGTAGATAGTCAGGCTCTTCAGCCTTTTTCATTTGTAGATGTCTGTACTCAGACATGTAATGCTTCCGCTTGGTGCTTGTATGCTCTGAATGTAGGGTCATGTGACCCCTGTTTGTAATAAATGCTATGATGGCTCTTCTGAGTTTTTATCTATATGAGTTTTTGAGTTATGTTGTGATGCCTAGTTGTACAGCACATACTTGCATGATATGCATACGTGTAATGTGTATTGCTATGTGTGGGATCAGAAAACCTAGTTGTTTATTCTTGGTAGCCTCTCTTATGGGAAAATGTCTCCTAGTGCTTCCACTGAACCATGGTAGCTTGCTACTGCTCCGGAACACTTAGGCTGGCTGGCATGTGTCCTTATTTGTTCCTGTGTCTATCCCTTCAGGGAAATTTCACGTGTTGTTCCTTTAAGTCCTTGTAGCTTGCTACGACTTGGGTTCATACATTGATGATCGACACGTTCGTTGTTGGGTCATGTATGCATGTTCCCGTAAGTTTTTGCCACCTTGGGTTTACGACTAGTCATGTCGGCCCGGGTTCTCTATCATATGGATGCTAGCGACACAATCATATACGTGATCCAAAATGCGCAAACGGTCCCGGGCCACGTAAGGTGGAACCCATGGGAATACCGTGCGTGAGGCCGCAAAGTGATATGATGTGTTACATGCTAGATCGGTGTGACTTAGGATCGGGGTCCCGACACTTCATTACCCTCTTAAACAAAGATTAACCCCAGGAGATCAGCCCTAATCACCTTCTAGAAGCCCTCCAAACTTGGCGACCAAGTTTCTGACTAGAAACTTGCCAGCAAGCTCAAGTCTCATCTGGTCGGCCTAGCAGTGTGCCATTACTCTTCCTAAACCTAACACTGCACGAACAACACCCCAGACATAGTTTGGCTTTGTGTGGGCATCGTCTTGACCATGCCAAGGTGGTGTCTGCATGAAGTCACAGCTCTGGCAATGCGCCCGATGCGCTCTGCACTACACATGTGCATCTGCTTCGCGTGTGTTCGATCCTGAGCATGCCGACGACTGCCGCACCGCGCCACCATCTTCGTCTCATCACCTTTGACCTCTCCCTGGCGCTCGCCGATGCCGGAGACACTACAGCAGGCATGGGCACGATGCGGCCAAAGCAACAGTGCGCCCCGTGCCTCTGTCCTCTTCCTCCACCGCCTCATGTGCGCGTCCGCACGCAGCACAGCTCCCGCGTGAATGTTGAGCCCCTCTACCCCTCGCTAGCACCGTTCGTTGTTGCTCGCCGGCTTCGAGAGAGCTCCGGCGGAGCCATGTACCCATCTCCCCCTCCGACTATAAATTCGAGCCCCTCCCACCTCGCCAAGCACTCAAAACCCACCACCCAACCTCCTCAACACCGTAGCATAGCCGAAGCCCGGTCAGGCAGGCCTCTGGCCGCTGTTCCCAACCCGAGCTCGCTGGTGATCCCTGCAACGCCTCCTCCTCATTTTGGTGCCCCTCGAGCTCGATCCACCCCTCAGGCAACTCCTTGGAGGTCCACTGGTGCCATCTGGACGCGTTGGAGCCCATGGAACCACCCCTCTCCATTGTCTTCCTCTCC
The DNA here is from genome assembly GCF_018294505.1 of Triticum aestivum. Taxonomy (NCBI): domain Eukaryota; kingdom Viridiplantae; phylum Streptophyta; class Magnoliopsida; order Poales; family Poaceae; genus Triticum; species Triticum aestivum. The sequence goes on from NC_057804.1 coordinate 464,603,283, forward strand.
TCTGGTGAAACCCGACCGCAGCCGCCGCTTGCGAGCTTGGTCACGAGCTTCTCCGGTCGTCTCTTGTCGAGCCACGGGTACAGGCAGGTGCGCCTCGACCCCCTCTCTCTTTCTATCCCTCTGGATCCAGCCAAGGACCACTCCTCGCCGGCGTGAGCTCCGGTGAAGCACCGTCGTCGCTCTATTTCTCTCCCCCTCCCTCCACACCTGATCGGCAGGGCCCACTGTCAGCCTCTCCACTCGCGCCCGAAGCGGTACGAGTGGAGGCATATTCTGAGAATACGTGATCGACGTCACCCCCTGGTTTCTGTTTAATTCAAATTTAATTCAAATATTTGACCAGGAACTTTGACCAGCCACAACTTTTAAACTATAAGTCCAAATGAGTTGATTCTTTTTGCATTGTGTTTGTTTTGAAGAGATCTAGCAGCATACCAAAATAGAGATTTTTCCTTGTTGTTCAGCATTTCTGGTGATTTTCAGAGTGGTTCTTGATATTTTGTTTTGCTGTTTTTAAATATTTTCAGAGGGAGAAGCTTGTCTTGAAGATAACCAGGAGGAGTGTGAACCTCCTCTGCACTAGGGCAAGACACACCAACATTTGGATGGTGTCATTTCAATATCTATGATTTTTTACTTGAATATGAGTTATTTTCATGCATTTAATTATTTAAATAAATGCTGCTTAGTGCTAGTTATTTTTTTTATGCTTGAAATGCTGGGTTAAGGTACTGGTTGAATGCACGAGCTAGTTTTAGTTAGTAGAAGAAATTTCTATCGAAGTGACTATGCTTTTATGCATAATGGTAGTTTCTTTATGTGATAAATTGATTTTTTTTATATCATGAGGTAATTAAAATGATGAATGATAAAAACCAGTACAACAGAACCGGTAAGGTTTAATGATGAGTAGTGCAAGTAGGACATTTTGATGATGTTGACCCAGTCACTTTGAGTGGTATGTTTTGCATTTCGAATAGTTGCATGATCATGGCATATGATGACTTGAGTTATTTTATTTTCAAGTTAAACCTGATGTTAATCCAACTAGAATATAACGTTGATCGAGTCATGGTGCCACTGAATCGAGTTTTTTCCAGTGCGACCACATTTGCCTTTATGGGAAGGTATTGATTCGGTCCGTTGTCATGCCTCTCACTAGTGCCTCCAATGAGGGAAGGTTATGGGCGTGCTGTACCCTAGCCCGGTAAGCAGACATAACCTTGTGTGCCCGTTTTTTGTTATGGTACCTTGTCCCCATTTGGGACCGTTTTTGCCATGACGGTGGCCGTTGATGCCTTTGGTAGCCACGGGGCCACCCATGACTTAGCCCAGAGGGGAGTTGGTCAGAGTGGCCGGGAGAGTGTCATGGCAATGGGAGGGTTTCGTCGGAATGTCGTTGGTCCACCTGAATGGGATGATGAGCCCATGGATTCCGTGGTGCGAGTAAAGTGTGCTACCTCTGCAGAGTGTATTTAATCTATCGATAGTCGCGTCCTCGGTTACGGACATAGCTCGTGAGTAAGTCACACCATGGATCAACACTAATAAGTAATCTTGCGCACTAAAGATTTATTGTTGGCACTGGTTATGTGATGATTTGTGGAATCATGAGATGATCGTGGTTGGCATCAAAGTGTTGACTTCATTTGTGGTCTGGGTATGATCACCGTTCGGTTACGAGGTAACCCGTCTGGTAAGAGAGTCCGAGGGACTCGGTACACAAGTTGATTTCACCGCATCAGTAGTATGATTTGCATTGCAATAATCTGAATAATTTTCATGATATTGTTTGCCATTATGCTTATGTTTGTTGTGAGCTTGCAAGTACATTCAATGTACTAACTTGGTGTGTCATGCCAGATTTCAGGCAAGACATATCAGATCGGAGAGCTTTTCGTGTCTATATCTTTTCCACATTGGTGTCCCTGTGCTCTGGAATTCCACTACGTCGTTGTTTCGCTGCCGCGTAGTTATTGTGGTCGAGGCCCATTCATGTTCAATAAATAATGTACATACTATTCAGCAGCATTGTGTGTGCTGCTTGGCCTCGCAACTTGATGTAATATCAGACCTATGTTTCCACTAGCATCAATAAAGCGGTTGTTTTCTATACCATGTTGTTGTGTGTTGCCAGAAGACTTAATCTCTGGGCTAGCCATGCAAGGTAAACCAGTTGCTCTGAGCCGGGGTACCACACTTTGTCTTAAGATTTGCAATGGGTGCATTGGGAGATGTAGCTTCTTTAGTTGCTTTTGTTGCTGCTACTGTTGCCCGCGCCTTCTCTTGAGCCTCAGCTGGTGTGGGTTGTGAGGGGTCCATCACCACCACATTATCCTCAAACTCTGGCTGAAGAGGGAGGTGCTCACGATCTAGTAGATATGTGTCTCTACCAACTTTGGAGTTGATAAGCATCTGAGTGTTTGGGGCATGTCCACAAGACCTCTTCTGGTCAGCAATTGTTCTCTTGATCGTCTCAACAATCAAACTCATAACCTTGAACTTCTGAGGTGGGAAGTCAAACAAGTGAAGCAAATGGATGGAGTGGCCACGGATCATTCTCTCATCTCTAGATTTGGGCAACGGAGTGTGCCTCAAAATGGTGTTTGTGGTGGCCAAACCAGCTAGCAGATGCTTGACTAACCCAAGCTTGTGAGTTTCCAAACCATCATCAGGAATCGGCTTATACATATTAGCCATGGAATTGTGGTCTATCCTGGGCTTCCCATAAACATCAATATCATCCTTATCCTCCTCAGGAGCACCAATGAGTGTAGCCCACTCATAGATTGATGACATGAAATCCTCCCGTCTAGATAGAAGTGTGTTGTGGAGTAGAATTGCATGATCATATCATCATTCCACTTGGTTAGCTTCTGACCAACAAAGGCATTAACTCCGGCAAGTCTGAAACTCTCATGATCATGGAGGAAATAATCTTCATTTACATCAATGTATTTCTAGTCCACCCACTTCATGTCACTGATAACGGGCTTCTTATCAAGTAAAAATTTCTCATAGAAGTATTGTTGTTCTCTAGTGTGGAAACGATAGTCACAAGTAGTCCTCCTCCTAACAGAATAGAGATCCACTTTCATCCACTCTCATAGACCCTTGTGTTTCCTGAGCATCATGCTTTCTGCAATAAGGTGTGCATTATTATGGTTTGGGATCATGGGCTTGAGCTTCTTGAGCACTAGTGGCTCATCATCATCTTGAACTTCAAGCACTGGGGCCTTGTTCTTCTCAGTAGCTGGAATGTTTGTTGTTGACCTCTTGGGTGCAAAAACCTTGGCTTGGAGGGAGCATCTATCTTCATGGCATCAGACATGAGTTTCTATGCCTTAGCTAGAGGTGCTTCATCATGATATTGCTCTTCCTCCTCCTGATCACCTTCCCTCATGGAAGGTCGGCCAGTAACTCTAGTAGTTGTCTTTCTAGCCCTCTTCCTTTTCTTGCTGGCATCACCCTCTTCATCACTTGGTTCTTCCGGTGTGAAGGTTATGGTTTCTTGCAGAGCTAAGTATTTTCAAGGTTTTGATGTTGGCACTCTCCTTACAACAGTCCTTTTCTTGGCACCTGGCTTAGTGGTAGCTGCAGAACCATACTCGTTTCTGTGTATAGCCGCTTCTTCTTGGAAGTGACCTCATCTGCAACAAAGTCTTCAACCTCATTGTCTAAGGTTCTCTTCTTTCTTGTCCTAGTAGCAGCCTTTAGCAAGTTGCTTGGAGTGCTCCTACTGCCATCATCATAGCTCTCATTGGTACTAGAGCCCTCACTGAGCTCAACATTTCATTTAGGCTGGTTCTGACTATCACTTACACTTGACATATTTGCAGACAGACCCTGTGAATAGATGGGTATGGGTAGACTAGATGAGTTAACACAAAAAGCAGATAGTTTTCCAAAAATTTGAGTCCAAACTTTAGTTTTAGTTTTCCACAGAAAGCATTTCGTAGCTACCGAGTTGATAATTTTGGTGACACTGAAGCACTCACAGAGCCTAAACACACCATTTCGGTTGGACCAAGTTGTGGTTCGGTGGCTCTGAGATGCTAGGGTTTCACCGAAACTTTACTTTCGGTCTCACCGATTAGTATGTTTTGGTGGAACCGAGTTGTACTTATGCAATGGCTAGGGCCAATTGGTAGGACCGAAAATTTCATTTCGGATAGTCTGACATGAGTTTGGTGAAAACCTAACCCTAACAAATTTTATTCGAATTTATTCTAACGAATTTGTCTTGTGGATAAATGAATGTCAAGCGTGGCAAGATACTAGGCAAATTCCTTGTGCATTGAATCAGAGAAAGAAAGCACGAGGAGATCGAATCTCACCCTAACTCAGTGATGATCTTCTACGGCGGCAACGGTGGAGTAGATTTCGTTGATGGCGGCGGATTCCTGTGGTGACGACGCACTGGAGACGACGACGATGATCCGGAGACCAAGGGGGCGGTAGCAATGGGGCGCGGGCTCGAGACATTTGATGAAGTTTTCAACCGTATGGACCACAAGATATATATACCCATGTGTTGTTGGTGGTACCGAGTGGAACGAATCAGTGGCACCGAGATGTGCAACAATGTATAGTTACAGAAAATCGGTGGGTCTGAGTCGGTCTAATCAGTAGCACTGAGATGAAAACCTTGATCAATCTAAATGCTTTCGGTGTGACCAAGTTTGAGTGGATTGGTCTAACCGAAATGCAATAGAAGGTTTTGGAAGGCAACCCTTGATGGATCGGTGGCTCCGAGTGATCCTCACCCGGAGGGTCCGAAAAGAATTTGTTCAATTTTTGTGATACAGCATGGATAGAGTTTGAGACAAGAAGAACATAGATAGCCAGAGAAAGTTCTTAGGCATTCTCGTACATCCACTTGGCCAATAAAAACCAAGACAATCAAAACAACAAATGGATGTCCTCAAATGGAGAAAATATGCAGCCAACACACTCACACAATAAGATACCAAATGAAATATGTGTCAAAGCATGCATAATCAATTCTAGCATCTATCAAGCAATTGGTGATTACTAGGTTATCTATATATGAATATATTGACTTAGGAGTCAAATAAGAACATTTGATCATAGGTCATACTCATCGTTTAAGCACAAGTGGGGTTACCACTTTTACACAATTAAGCATTAATGTGTTCACACCATTAGAGTTGCTTTAGCTCAATTTTTAGAGCAAAGCTCCCCCTAGATGTGATATCCCCCCAAAGAGGGATGAACTAACCTTGGGTTTTGTTGATGATGACTTCATGTAGATAGTGAAGATGTGGATGCTCAATGTTGATGTAGATCATTCGAATCAATCCTTTGGAGTGTTTCACTTTCAATACCTGCATGGGTTAGTCCCACAAGGAACATACAAGGATATCCATAGGCATAGAGTCAATTGCACATATGGTGATGTCCATGAAAGCATTAGGTAACCTTGTCCCTTGTATTACCAACAAGAGGGTTTGTGACTCCATCAACTAGTGCAAGATATGAAAGTTGATTGTAGAAGTCCTTGCCATATTGAATATGAGTGAAGTATGTTGGCGGAGTACCCTAAAAAATGCTCTAGTTCTTCTTCTTTGGGACCCACATCCACCTGTTGGGAATCCTTGGAGTTGTAGTTGTACTTGATGCAGTAGAGCTTGACGTAGTCTTGGGAACCCACTTGACAATGGCCTTGTGAGCTTCTTCAAATGAGTAAATATCTTCTTGAAGCTTGTCCTTAATTACCTTTTAGCTTGTGGTCTTGTGGTGGAAGATCATCTTGAGCTTGTGTTCCCTTAAAAGAAGTGGGGTCATACTTCTCTTGTTGAGGGACAAACTTCGCCTTGGGGAATTGATCTTCTTCCCATTCAACTCCATTGGCACTGAACTTTTGTTCAAAACCAACACCTTAATTCTTCCTGTGTCTTCCTTGCTTGCGTGCAATTTCCTCAAATTGTTTACTCCCGGCAAGGCTCTTGTAAACACCTTTCTCTATAATTCCCTTTAATAAGCTATTATCTTGCTCAAGTGTAACTTGGCTAAGAGAATCATTAGTTGAATCAAGAGAACTACTAGAAGCAACAACATTGGATATAGCATGGTTATTGTTACTACTAGAAGAAGAACCTTTCTTGCTCTTGTTGCTAGACTTTACTTGTGGCATATAAGTTGACAAGAGGATACGTTTGGCAATGTAAGAAGAACTCTTCTTTCGAAGATCATCATTGATAGCTTTTAGAAACGCATGCTCTTGCTCTAAATTTATCTTCTCAAAGCGTAGCTTCTCATGAGTCATTTGGAGCTCTCTATGATCCTCTTGAGTTGCTTCATGAGCTAACTTAAGAGTGTTTAATTCTTTAGTTAAACGCTCAATCTCCTTCTTATCATTATCATTTGTTTCATCTTGATTAGCATGATTACTAGCAAGTTCATTTTCCTCACTAGCTTTATCAACAAGTAAATCATCATCACCTAGCAAATCATCTTCATCACTATCCAAATCTAGATACTCGGGGTGTGATACCTTGGGGCCTTTAGCCATGAAGCATCTTTCAATTCCTTTATTTGGTGAATCAAATATTTCATGGGAGTTGTATGACACTAGTGCAAGACCAGCAACACCTTCATCTTGAGTATAGTTGAAGTTGGAGAGATAGCTTTTCTCGTAGTAGTTGTCAGAGTCGGAACCAGACACCCATTCGCCAACGTGAGCTTGATGTCTTCGTCTTGTTTAGCTCTTTTATGACTTGTCCTTCCTTTCTGAATCTTTGCTTCTATGAGAGGGTCTTCATTCATAATGATCATCTCCACTCCTTCACCCTCTTGAAGGTGATTCATCTCTTCTACTTCTCCTTTTCTGCGCGTCTTCTATTTTCTTGTAGGGAGCCGTACACTCATTTCAGTAGTGTCCGGGTCTTCCACAATTGTAGCAATTATGATCATGGCTAGAAGATCTTTTGTGTGTAGGACCTTGACTTGGAGCTTCTACTCTTGTAGAATTTGTTAAACCTCTTCACCATTAAGCTCAATTCTTCATTTGGAGACTTGCTTCTCACTTGATGTTGTAGGGTCATAACTAGAAGCTTTGTAAGCACCACTTGACTTATTGTGAAGCTCTTCCTTATCCATAAGTGACATCTCATGAGCAACAATTCTACCAATGACTTCCGTGGCCTTGAGATCTTGATAATTGGGCATCATTTGGATCAATGTGCACATATGGTATCATATTTTCCATCCAAGGCTCTAAGGATCTTCTTGATGATTGAAGGAAATATGCCGTAGAGGCAATAATAAAGTTGTTATTTTATATTTCCTTATTCATGATAAAGGTTTATTATTCATGCTATAATTGTATTGACCGGAAACCTAAATACATGTGTGAATACATAAACAAATACCGTGTACCTAGTAAGCCTCTACTAGACTAGCTCCTTGATCAAAGATGGTTAAGGTTTCCTAGCCATAGACATGTGTTGTCATTTGATAACGGGAACACGTCATTAGGAGAATGATATGATGGACAAGACCCATCTGATAGCTTAGCATAATGATCGTTCAGTTTTATCGGTATTGCTTTCTTCATGTCAAATACATATTCCTTTGACTATGAGATTATGCAACTCCCGGATACTAGAGGAATGCCTTGTATGCTATCAAATGTCACAACATAACTAGGTGACTATAAAGATGCTCTACAGGTATCTCCAAAGGTGTTTGTTCAGTTGGCATAGATTGAGATTAGGATTTGTCACTCCGAGTATTGGAGAGGTATCTCTAGGCTATCTCGGTAATACACATCATAAGCTTGCAAGAAAATTACTAAGGAGTTAGTCATGAGGTGATGTATTACGGAATGAGTAAAGAGACTTTCCGGTAACGAGATTGAACTAGGTATAGAGATAACGATGCTCGAATCTCGGGCAAGTAACATACTGATGGACAAAGGGAATTATGTATGTTGTCATAAGGTTTGACCGATAAAGATCTTTGTAAAATATGTAGGAGCCAATATGGGCATCCAAGTTCCGCTATTCGTTATTGACCGGAGAGGTGTCTCGGTCATGTCTACATAGTTCTCGAACCCGTAGGGTCCGCACGCTTAACATTCGTTGATAATATAGTACTATATGAGTTATGTATGTAGGTGACCGAATGTTGTTCAGAGTCCCAAATGAGATCACAGACATGACCAGGAGCTCCGGAATGGTTAGCACCTGGAACACATCAAGTTTCACCAAGCCATGTGTCGGCAACCCCGTCCCCTCTAGTTTATCCTTCGTCTAGTTTCTGTAGTGCTTGGCGAAGCCCTGCGGAGATTGGCCTTCATGACCAACCGTCACCATGCCGTCGTGCTGCCGGAACTCATCTACTACTTCGCTCGTCTTGCTGGATCAAGAAGGCGAGGACGTCATCGAGCTGAACGGGTGTTGAACGCAAGCTGCCGTGCGTTGGTACTTGATCGGTATGGATCTTGAAGGTGTACGACCACATCAACTGCGTTGATAAACGCTTCCTCTTTGCGATCTTCAAGGGTATGAAGATGCTCTCCCCTCTCGTAGCTATGCATCTCCATGGATACATCTTGTGTGTGCATAGAATTTTTTTGTTTTCCATGCAACGTTCTCCAACAGTGGCATCATGATCCAGGTCTACGCATAGATGATATGCACGACTAGAACACAAAGAGTTGTGGGCGGTGATAGTTGTCGGATTTCGGGTTCCCACAGACCCTTAATGTTCGAACTCTGGGGTGCACGCGGAGATCACTCCCCCTACCGGCTCACGTCTCGTCGTCTTGCAAAGGATCTAAGCTACACAAAGAACAACACAAGGGACACAAGGTTTATACTGGTTCAGGCCACCATGCTGGTGTAATACCCTACTCCAGTGTGTGTGGTGTGTGGATTGCCTCTGGGGCTGATGACCAATACAAGGGAAGAACAGCCTCACGAGGGATGTTCTTGTGGTGGTGTTGTCCCTTCAGTGGGGTGATTCCAGATTGCCTCGATGCTATGGTGGCTAGCCCTATTTATAGACCAAGGCCCTGGTCCTCTTCCCAAATATTGAGAGGGAAGGGCGCCAACAATTGGCGATTTGAAGGGGAACATCTAGTACACTTATCCTGACTAAAGTTGGTCCTCGCCTGCCAAAGGCTCTGACGATGACGCCTTCCTGGGCTCCACGATGACCTCCATCCTGCTGTTCTGCTGGTCTTGGTCTTGTTGCACCGGAATGGTAACCTTTGCCTGATGCCTTGGCATATGCTTGTCCCCTTTGCACCGAAGGGGAAACAAGGACACTGCCCAGGCCAGCGCCCGCCTGGCGCCCGCCTGGCTTCGGTCGTCATGGCTTGCGTCACGGGCACCTCTTGAGGTACCCCGCCTTGATCTCTCCACCTCCTCGCAAGCCAGCTTGACGAGGCCGCACCTGAGGAAGCTTCATGTCGTCTGCCCCGCGAGGCATGGCCCCTCGCGATGGTCTTGAGCTTGTGTTGACGAAGATGGGTTGTACTGGGACACTCCTTGAGCCACGCTGCAGGCCGCAGGCAGGCAAGTCTGGGTACCCCCATTCCCAGAACGCCGATAGTAGCCCTCGGGCCCATGGCGCGCCCGGACTTGGCTTAGCAGTGAAGCGAAGGGGCAAGTGCGAAGCGCCGCGGGCCCCAACAGCCTGCGGTTTTGCGCGACACATGGCGGTTGATTGGACGTGGGCGTCCCCGCTTCCCCACGACGCCTCGGCAACTGCGTGACTTGACAAGTCCTTGATGGCCCACTGTTGATGATGGCGTCTGCCATCGTGGCTCCTGTAGTTAGAACTCCTTAGGATTCGCGTCTTTTTTCCCTGCGAGGAACCGAAGTATCACCCCACGGGGGTATGTAAGGCGCTGGCCATGTCTTTCGTGAATATATATATCCTTGTTATGAATTGATGCGAGATGCTAGTCCTGTCCCAGCTTGGCTCCCCCTTTCATTCCTCATGAGGGCTTGGTGCTCTACGCTGACAGGTCCTGGTCCCCAGGCATGCTTCAGCTGTCGCTGGTATGCCAGGTCGCGATGCCATGGTCAAGGCCAGGAGGTGAGCGGCCCGAGGTCCAGAAAGAACTCCTGAGTCGTGATGCTCCGGAGGTCCCCTTTAGCGCTCAAGCAGCCTCCGCTGGGCAAGAAAGGTAGGCAACGTTGCCGTGACAGAGCTGTTGTAGGCGGGGGGTTTAGCACTGAGTCAAATCAATCTTGGTGTAACTTATCTTGTTGATTTGGAGTAGCTCTTAGTGAAGTGATGGACCTGCGTGGCGGCCGCTGAGGTATTTTTGGGTCAGATCTTTGCGAGCTCCTTCCCTCGCCCCCACACTTTCCTTCGTGCTCTACGTCCTCAGGTCCCGGCCCTCGAGCAAGCTCAGCCGCCGCTGGTATGACAGGTCATGATGCCGTGGGTCAAGGCCAGGGGTGAGGGCTGGAGAGCCAGTAAGAGCCCATGAGTTGCGATGCTCAGGCGCCCCCCTTTTAACGTGCAAGCGGATCGTGCCGGAGAGAAGAAGAGGAGGCTCAAGTCGTGCCCAGCGTTACTCCTGGAGCGAGTCCTGCGTACCAATCACGAGAGAAAGCAAGGTCTATTGTTGCGGTTGCCAGCCAACCAGTGGTCGCTCCGAGGGAGTGAATGAGGCACTGAGGGGCCGGTGAGGTGGCGCCTTGCGGGGCTGCCGCGGCCAGAGCTCGGCCACTCAGATTTATCTGCATTGCAGGGACGGACCCATGCGCAAGTGTCGTGCCAGAGAGAGCGGTTCCAAAGGTAGGTGTCAATCGAGCAGGCGGTTAGGTCGAGCACATTAAACATGAAGGAGCGGATCCATTTAGATAGATGCAGCAAAATGCAAATGCCGATGGGTCAGGCCCGAGCGGCTTGGGGATAATGCAGCCCGAGGGGAGCCCCCAATAAAGTAACCTAAAGGCATAAACGAAAGGGATACATGCCGTAGGGACGGACTCACGCGGCCCGGGAATGATGCAGCCCTGGGGGAGCTCCCAGTCTGAAAATGAAACTCGAAGGATGTCACATGATTATGTTGGAGATGAAGGGATGCTGAAGTAGCTGACGACGCACGATGCGGAAGTCGACCCTCACGAGCCCCAAGGCCCAGGAGCCTCGGGAGGCTCCGGGGGCGCAGGCGGCTCTTCAAGGGCCATCTCCATCTCTGCCAGGACTGTGGAATGCCTGACCTCTTGAGCCTCCAGGATGCTCCTCAGCAGGCGCTGATGAGCAGCAACTACATTCGGTAGGCCAAAAGGCATGCGAACGTAGCTGTGAGGTGGACCCTCACAATGCCCCACGCGCGAATGCCAGAGGCGCTCTTGAGATGCGGCTCGATTGAGCCCTGGTACATTGATGCAGACGCGCAGCCCACCATCCTCGCCTGGATGGGGAGCTACGGCGGGTAAGCGGCGGCTGCCACTCATGACTCTTGACTCCTGCAGCTCCTGGATGCTTCTTGCGATGAACTCCCGAGGGCTTGGCCCTCCTTGCCTTGTTCCTTCCTGAGGGAAACACACTTTGAAGCACGCCTCCAGGTGGTGCCCGAGCGCCTCCCTCATGATCTTGGCAAAGTCGATGGCCCTCCAGGAGAGAGCCCCCAAGCCTTGCCCGAGGAGGGCGCCGGGCGCGCCTTCCTATGCGGCCGAAGGAGGCGCCCCTTGAACGGGTGCGGGTCCTGACACAACGCCCGCGCAGGGTGCCTTCTTGAGGGGGAGGCGGCTGAGGAACCTCCGGAGCTGCGTTGCTCGCGCAGGGCGGTGGGCGGTGCAGCGGGAGGGATGGTGCAGGGGAGCCCCCTGCGGCGCTGACGAGCTCGGTGATGCGGGCAAGCCACTCATCGTAGAGGTCGTCGACGGGGCGGTAGTGCAGGAGCTCTCACGCCAGGAGCAGCTTGGCGTACGCGTACGCAGGGGCGCGACGGGCGTGCGATGATGAACCTGCTAGAGTCAGCGACGGGGTGGCGGTGCGGCCTTCTCGCCGCACCGAGGGATGTAGGGACGAGGCCTACTGCTCATTCCCCACCGGGCCGGTGGCATCGTTGACGGCAAGCGACGGGGAACGACGGGGGCATCCGCCGACGGGCGCCGTCTGGGAGACACGGGTGGTGAGAGCAGCCCGGCGCTTGGCGCGGGCTCGACGAGCATCAGACATGGACGCGACGGACGGCGGAACGCAGACGACGGAAGGCCTGACTCCGGCGCACCCCTACCTGGCGCGCCAAATGTCGGATTTCGGGTTCCGGCAGACCCTTAAGGTTCGAACTCTGGGGTGCGCGCAGAGATCACTCCCCCTACCGGCTCACGTCTCGTCGTCTCGCAAAGGATCTAAGCTACACAAAGAACAACACAAGGGATGCAAGGTTTATACTGGTTCAGGCCACCATGGTGGTGTAATACCCTTCTCCAGTGTGTGTGGTGTGTGGATTGCCTCTGGGGCTGATGAACAATACAAGGGAAGAACAGCCTCACGAGGGATGTTCTTGTGGTGGTGTTGTCCCTTCGGTGGGGTGATTCCAGATTGCCTCTATGCTATGGTGGCTAGCCCTATTTATAGAGCAAGGCCTTGGTCCTCTTCCCAAATATTGAGCGGGAAGGGCGCCAGCAATTAGCCATTTTGAAGGGGAACATCTAGTACACTTATCCTGCCTAAAGTTGGTCCTCGCCTGCCAAAGGCTCTGACGATGACGCCTTCCTGGGCTCCACGATGATCTCCATCCTGTCGTTCTACTAGTCTTGGTCTTGTTGCACTGGAATGGTAACCTTTGCTTGATGCCTTGGCCTATGCTTGTCCCCTTTGCACCGAAGGGGAAACAAGGACACTGCCCAGGCCGGCGCCCGCCTGGTGCTCGCCTGGCTTCGGTCGTCATGGCTTGCGTCACGGGCACCTCGTGAGGTACCCCGCCTTGATCTCTCTGCCTCCTCGCGAGCCAGCCTGACGAGGCCACGCCTGAGGAAGCTTCTTGTCGTTCGCCCCGCAAGGCTTGGCCCCTCGCGAGGGTCTTGAGCTTGTGTTGACAAAGATGGGTCATACTGGGCCACTCCTTGAGCCACGCTACAGGCCGCAGGCAGGCAAGTCTGGGTACCCCCATTCCCAGAACACCGACAATAGTCATACTGCTTACCACCAACATCTTATTTTGATTCGACGGTATTGTGGGATGAAGCGGCCCGGACCAACCTTACATGTTCACACACATGAGACCGGTTCCACCGACTGACATGCATCGAATTTGACTACAGCCGGTCCTTGAGAAGGTTAAAATAGCAAACTTGATAAATCCTCGTTGTGATTGTTTTTGCCATAGGTAAGAACGGTTCTTGTTAGAAACCCGTAGTAGCCATGTAAAACTTGCAACAACAGACTAGAGGATGTCTAACTTGTTTTAGCAGGGTATGTTGTGATGTCATATACGTTATTGTATGAGATGATCATGTTTTTTAAGATATCTGGCAACCGGCAAGAGCCTTATGGTTGTCTCTTTATTGTATGAAGGGAATACGCCATGTAATTGCTTTACTTTATCGCTATACATTAGCAATAGTTATAGAAGCAATAGTTGGCGAGGCGACCACAATGCAACGATGGAGATCATGACGATGCTTTGGAGATGGAGATCAAAAGCACAAGATGATGGCCATATCATGTCACATATTTTGACTGCATGTGATATTTATCTTTTATGCATCTTATTTTGCTTAGAACAACGGTAGAATTATAAGATGATCTCTTCACTAAATTTCAAGGTATAAGTGTTCTCCCTGAGTATGCACTGTTGCTATAATTCTTTGTTTTGAGACACCACATGATGATCGGGTGTGATAGACTCTGCGTTCACATACAACGGGTGTAAGACAGTTTTACACATGCATAATACTTGGGTTAAACTTGACGAGCCTAGCATGTATAGACATGGCCTCGGAACACTGGAGACCGAAAGGTCGAACGTGAATTATATAGTAGATATGATCAACATAGAGATGTTCACCATTGATGACTACCCCATCTCACGTGATGATCGGACATGGGTTAGTTGATTTGGATCACGTATCACTTGGATGACTTGAGGGATGTATATTTAATTGGGAGTTCATTAGTAATTTGATTAACTGAACTTAATTTATTGTGATCTGACGATTATCCTCATTGCTGCACAGAAGAATTATGTCCTTGATGCACCGCTAGGTGATAGACCTATTGCAGGAGCAGATGCAGACGTTATGAACATTTGAAAAGCTCGATATGATGACTACTTGATAGTTTGGTGTGCCATGCTTTACATCTTAGAACCGAGACTTCAAAAATATTTTGAACGCCACGGATCATATGAGATGTTCCAAGAGCTGAAATTGGTATTTCAGACTCATGCCCATGTCGGGAGGTATGAGACCTCTGACAAGTACTTTGCCTACAAGATGGAGGAGAATAGCTCAGCCAGTGAGCATATGTTCAAAATGTCGGGGTATTACAATCGCTTGAATCAAGTTAATGATTGATAGAGTTCTCTAGTCACTATCACCAAGCTACTAGAGCTTCGTGATGAACTATAATATGCAAGGGATGACAAAAACGATTCCCAAGCTCCTCGCGATACTGAAATCAGCGAAGGTAGAAATCAAGAAAGAGCATCAGGTGTTGATGGTTAACAAGACCACTAGTTTTCAAGAAAAATGGGAAGGGAAAGAAAGGGAACTTCAAAAGGAATGGCAAGCAAGTTGCCACTCCTCAGAAGAAGCCCAAAGCAGGACCCAAGCCTAAAACTGAGTGCTTCTACTGCAAAGGAAATGGTCCCTGGAAGTGGAACTGCTCCAAATACTTGGGGATAAGAAGGATGGCAAAGTGAACAAACATATATTTTTATACATGTTATTGATGTGTATTTTACTAGTGTTCATAATAACCCCTAGGTATTTGTTACCGGTTCAAGTGCTGAGATTAGTAACTCAAAGCAGGAGTTGCAGAGACTAGTTAAAACCAAAGTGACGATGTGTGTTGGAAATGATTCCAAGGTTGATATGATGACCATCACACACTCCCTCTACCTTCGGGTTTAATTTCTCCAAGTTTAATATACATAGGACCCGCTGAAATAGAAGACATAGATGTTACTATTAAACTTGCTAACAGAGACACCATCACACCATTTGGGATTGTTAGAGATGTTGAAGTATTGTGTGGGAAAATAAAATATCCTACTGATTTTATTGTTCTTGGTTCCCCACAAGATGACTTTTGCCCCATTATCTTTGGTAGAACTTTCTTGAACACTGTCAATGCTACTATAGATTGTCATAAACAAACTGTCAGTGTTAGCTTTGGTGATGAGTCTCATGAGTTTAATTTCTCCAAGTTTAATAGACAACCTCATAAGAAAGAATTACCTAGTAAGGATGAAATAATTGGTCTTGCTTCTATTGCCATGCCTCCTACTGATCCACTAGAACAATATTTGCTAGACCATGATAATGATATGCATATGCATGAAAGAAATGAAATAGATAACATTTTCTTCGAACAATGACCTCTTCTCAAACACAATTTGCCTATTGAAACTCTAGGAGGTCATCCTCCACCTAAAGGTGATCCTGTGTTTGAATTAAAACAACCGCCTAACACTTTCAAATATGCTTATCTTGATGATAAAAAGATATATCATGTTATTATTAGTGCTAACCTTTCAGAACATGAAGAAGAAAGACTATTGAAAATTCTGAAGAAGCACCGAGCTGCTATTGGTATACTCTTGATGATCTTAAGGGCATTAGTCCCACTCTCTGTCAGCACAAGATTAATATGGAACCTGATGCTAAACCCGTTGTTGATAATCAACGATGTTTAAATCCTAGAATGAAAGAAGTGGAAGAAATTAAATATTAAAGCTGCTGGAAGCCGGTATAATCTATCCCATAGCTGATAGTAGATGGGTAAGCCCCGTTCATTTTGTTCCTAAGAAGGGAGGTATTACTGTTGTTCCTAATGATAAAAATGAACTTATACCATCAAGCACTGTCATTGGCTATAGAATGGTAATTGATTTTAGAAAATTAAATAAGCAACAAGAAAACATCATTACCATTTGCCTTTTATTGATCAAATGCTAGAAAGACTCTCTAAGCACACACAGTTTAGTTTTCTTGATAGATATTCTGGTTGTTCTCAAATACCAGTTTCACAACCTGTTCAACAGAAAACCACCTTTACTTGTCCTTTTGGAACTTATGCTTATAGATGTATGCCTTTTGGTTTATGCAATGCACTTGCTACCTTTCAAAGATGTATGACTGATATATTATCTGATTTTTGTGAAAAGATCGTTGAGGTTTTCATGGAACACTTTTCCGTTTACATAACTTCTTTTGATGATTGCTTAAGCAACCTTGATCGAGTTTTGTAGAGATGTGAGCAAACTAATCTTGTCTTGAATTGGGAGAAGTGACACTTTATGGTTAATGAAGGTATTGTCTTGGGACATAAAATTTCTGAACGAGGTATTGAGGTGGATAAAGCTAAAGTTGATGCAATCGAGAAAAGGCCATGTCCTAGAGATATTAAAGGTATTCGTGTTTCCTCGGTCATGCTGGTTTCTATAGGAGGTTTACTAAAGACTTCTCTAAAATTTCTAGGCCTCTTACAAATCTTTTACAAAAGGATGTTCCATTTGTTTTTGATGATGATTGTGTAGAGCCTTTGAAACACTTAAGAAAGCCTTAACTATTGCACATATTGTTCAACCACCTGATTGGAACTTTCCCTTTGAAATTATCTATGATGCTAGTGATTATGCTATTGGTGTTGTTCTAGGACAAAGAGTTGATAAAAAAATAAATGTTATCCATTTTCTAGTAAAACTCTAGACAGTGCCCATAGAAATTATGCTACTTCTGAAAAAGAATTTTTAGCGGTCGTGTTTGCTTGTGGTACGACACGGGGTCGTCCACGGCAACGACGATGCCCGTGTCGCCGTGCTCCCCGCCGTGCCGGCCTGGAGCAACTCGCCACTCCTCCGCGAGCTAGCTTGCAGCGGCGAGTTGCTGAACCACGCGCCGGCTTGGTGCGGCAACTTACTTCATCGGGCTAGGCGAGGGAGGTGGAGCAGTGAGCTGCCTTGCTCGTAACCCAGCCAGCTTTCATGCCAGAGAACTGCTCTTCCTGCTCGTGAGATGCCATCGAAAGGGTGGAGAAAATGATGGAAGGAGGAGATGGGGAGCAGCGGAGTGATGCGATTCTTGCCTGGCGTTTGGCCTGTTGGAAATATGCCCTAGAGGCAATAATAAAATGGTTATTATTATATGTCCTTATTCATGATAATTGTCTATTGTTCATGCCATAATTGTATTAACTGGAAACCGTAATACATACATGTGTGAATACATAGACCAAAACATGTCCCTAATGAGCCTCTAGTTGACTAGCTCATTGATCAATAGATGGTTATGGTTTCCTAACCATGGACATTGGATTTCATTGATAACGGTATCACATCATTAGGAGAATGATGTGATGGACAAGACCCAATTCTAAGCATAGCATAAGATCGTGTAGTTCGTTTGCTAAGAGCTTTTCTAATATCAGGTATCATTTCCTTAGACCATGAGATTGTGCAACTCCCGGATACCGTAGTAATGCTTTTGGTATACCAAACGTTGCAACGTAACTGGGTGGCTATAAAGGTGCACAACAGGTATCTCCGAAAGTGTTTGTTGGGTTGGCACAAATCGAGACTAGGATCTGTCACTCCGTATGACGGAGAGGTATCTCTGGGCCCACTTGGTAATGCATCATCATAATGAGCTCAATGTGACTAAGGAGTTAGTCATGGGATCATGCGTTACGGAACGAGTAAAGAGACTTGCGGTAACGAGATTGAACGAGGTATGGGGATACCGACGATCGAATCTCGGGAAAGTAACATACTGATGGACAAAGGGGATTGCATACGGGATTGATTGAATCCCCGACATCATGGTTCATCTGATGAGATCATCGTGGAACATGTGGGAGACAACATGGGTATCCAGATCTCGTTGTTTATTGGCCGGAGAACGTCTCGGTCATGTCTGCATGGTTCCCGAACCCATAGGGTCTACACACTTAAGGTCCAGTGATGCTAGAGTTGTTATGGGAAATTGTATGTGGTTATCGAAGGTTGTTCGGAGTCCCGGATGAGATCCCGGACGTAACGAGGAACTCCGGAATGGTCCGGAGGTGAAGATAGGTATATTGGACGAAGGGTATTGGAGCCCGGAATTGTTTTGGGGGCCCCGGGTGACGACTAGCATGTCCGAAAGGGGTTTCGGAGGCCCCGGCAAGCGTTGGGAGGCCTTATGGGCCAAGGGGATGGGGCACATCAGCCCACTAAAGGGTTGTCCGCCCCTCCCACCCCATCTCACGTAACCTAGAGAGGTGGGGGTGCCTCCCATAGGGCAGCCGCCCCTCCCGGCTTGGGGGGCAAGTTTCCTAGGGGTGGGGGCGCCCAAACCTATCTAGGGTTTCCACTGTGGCCGCCGCCCATCCCCTAGGGAAACCCTAGGGTGCCACCTCCTCCCCCTTCCCTATATATAGTGAGGGAGAGAGAGGGCAGCAAAACCCCTTCCCTTGGTGCAGCCCCTCCCTCCTCCGACACCTCCTCCTCCTCCGTAGTGTTTGGCGAAGCCCTGCAGGAGAACCACAAGCTGCACCACCACGTCGTCGTGTTGCCGGAGCTCTGCCTGAACTTCAACTCTCCCCTTGCTAGATCAAGAAGGAGGAGACGCCCCCGGGATGTACGTGTCTTGAACGCGGAGGCACCTTCCATTCGGCGCTAGATTGGATCTTCCGTGATTTGAATCGCTGTGAGTACGACTCCATCAACCGCGTTCTTGTAACGCTTCCGCTTAGCAATCTTCAAGGGTATGAAGATGCACTCCCTCTCTCTCTCTCGTTGCTAGCATCTCCTAGATTGATCTTGGTGACGCATAGGATTTTTTTTGAATTATTGCTATGTTCCCCAACAGTGGCATCATGAGCTAGGTCTATGCGTAGATTCTATGCACGAGTAGAACACAATTAGTTGTGGGCGATGATTTGTTCAATTTGCTTACCGTTACTAGTTTTATCTTGATTCGGCGGCATTGTGGGATGAAGCGGCCCGAACCGACCTTACACATACGCTTACTTGAGACAGGTTCCACCGACTGACATGCACTTGATGCATAAGGTGGCTAGCGGGTGTCTGTCTCTCCCACTTTAGTCGAATCGGATTTGATGAGAAGGGTCCTTATGAAGGGTAAATAGCAATTGGCATATCACCGTTGTGGCTTTTGCGTAGGTAAGAAACATTCTTGCTAGAAACCCATAGCAGCCACGTAAAAACATGCAACAACAATTAGAGGACGTCTAACTTGTTTTTGCAGGGTATGCTATGTGATGTGATATGGCCAAAAGAATGTGATGAATGATATATGTGATGTATGAGATTGATCATGCTCTTGTAATAGGAATCATGACTTGCATGTCGATGAGTATGACAACCGGCAGGAGCCATTGGATTTGTCTTAATTTATTGTATGACCTGCATGTCAATGAAAACGCCATGTAATTACTTTACTTTTTTGCTAACCGTTAGCCATAGTAGTAGAAGTAATAGTTGGCGAGACAAATTCATGAAGACACGATGATGGAGATCATGGTGTCATGCCGGTGACAAAGGTGATAATGTCGCGCCTCCAAGATGGAGATCAAAGGCACAAGATGATATTGGCCATATCATGTCACTTTATGATTTGCATGTGATGTTTGTCATGTTTACATATTATTTGCTTAGAACAACGATAGCATAAATAAGATGATCCATCACTTAAATTTCAAGAAAGTGTTCCCCCTAACTATGCACCATTGCCAAAGTTCATTGTTACGAAGTACCACGTGATGATCAGGTGTGATAGATTCTAACATTCGCATACAACGGGTGTAAGCCAGATTTACACATGCAAAACACTTAAGTTGACTTGACGAGCCTAGCATGTACAGACATGGCTTCGGAACATGAGAGACCGAAAGGTCGAACATGAGTCGTATAGTAGATACAATCAACATGGAGATATTCACCAATGATGACTAGTCCGTCTCACGTGATGATCGCACACGACCTAGTTGACTCGGATCATGTATCACTTAGATGACTAGAGGGATGTCTATCTAAGTGGGAGTTCATTAAATAATTTGATTAGATGAACTTAATTATCATGAACATAGTCAAAAGGTCTTTGCAAATTATGTCGTCGCTTGCGCTTTAGTTCTACTTTTTTAGATATGTTCCTAGAGAAAATTTTAGTTGAAAGTTGACAGTAGTAATTGTGCGGATTGGGTCCGTATACTGAGGATTGTCCTCATTGCTGCGTAGAAGGATTATGTCCTTAATGCACCGCTCGGTGTGCAGAACCTCGAGCGTCGTTTGTGGATGTTGCGAACATCTGACATACACGTTTTGATGACTACGTGATAGTTCAATGCCTAATGCTAAACAGTTTAGAATTGAGGCGCCAAAGACATTTTTGAAATGTCGCAGAACATATGAGATGTTCCATGGACTGAAATAGGAATTTCAGGCTCGTGCCACGTCAAGAGGTATGAGACCTCCGACAAGTTTCTTAAGCCTATAAACTAAGGGAGAAAAGCTCAATCGTTGAGCATGTGCTTAGATTGTCTGAGTACTACAATCGCTTGAATCGAGTGGGAGTTAATCTTCCATATGAGATAGTGATGGTTCTCCAAAGTCACTACCACCAAGCTACTAGAGCTTCGTGATGAACTATAACATATTAGGGATATATATGATGATCCTTGAGCTATTCGTGATGTTTGACACCGCGAAAGTAGAAATCAAGTAGGAGCATCAATTGTTGATGGTTAGTAGAACCACTAGTTTCAAGAAGGGCAAGGGCAAGAAGGGATACTTCATGAAACGGCAAATCAGTTGCTGCTCTAGTGAAGAAACCCAAGGTTGAACCCAAACCCGAGACTAAGTGCTTCTGTAATGAGGGGAACGGTCACTGAAGCAGAACTACCCTAGATACTTGGTAGATGAGAAGGCTGGCAAGGTCAACAGAAGTATATTGGATATACATTATATCAATGTGTACTTTACTAGTACTCCTAGTAGCACCAGGGTATTAAATACCGGTTCAGTTGCTAAGTGTTAGTAGCTAGAAATAAAAGCTACGGAATAAACAAAGACTAGCTAAAGGTGATATGACGATATGTGTTGGAAGTGTTTCCAAGGTTGATGTGATCAAACATCGCATGCTCCCTCTACCATCGGGATTGGTGTTAAACCTAAATAATTGTTATTTGGTGTTTGCGTTGAGCATAGACATGATTGGATTATGTTTATCGCAATACGGTTATTCATTTAAGGAGAATAATTTTTTTCCACCTAAGCTGTCATTTCTTAAAAGTTTGGGGCTGCGACGCTTATGTGGAAAAAAATTAGCCTGATAAGTTCGAACCCAAAGCGGATAAATGCATCTTCATAGGACACCCAAAATAGTTGGGTATACCTCCTAATTCAGATCTGGAAGCAAAAGTGGTTGTTTCTAGAAACGGGTCCTTTCTCGAGGAAAAGTTTCTCTCGAAAGAATTGACTGGGAGGATGGTGGAGACTTGATGAGGTTATTGAACCATCACTTCAACCAGTGTGTAGTAGGGCACAGGAAGTCGTTCCTGTAGCGCCTACACCAAACAAAGTGGAAGCTGATGATAGTGATCACAAAACTTCGGATCAAGTCCTTGTAGGTCGACAAGGATGCGTACTACTTCAGAGTGGTACGGTAATTGATACGTCCATTTTGCATCATGCTTTTATATCAATATTTATTGCATTATGGGCTGTTATTACACATTATATCTCAATACTTATGGCTATTCTCTCTTATTTTACAAGGTTTACCATGAAGAGGGGGAATGCCGGCAGCTGGAATTCTGGCTGGAAAAGGAGCAAACGTTGGAAACCTATTCTGCACAACTCCAAAAGACCTGAGACTCCACGAAACAACTTTTTGGATTTATTAAGGAATTATGAGCAAAAGAAATAGGCCAGGGAGCCCACACCCTGTCAAGGAGATAGGGGGGCGCGCCCCCCTATCTCCTGGGCCCCTGGTGGGCCTCCGGCGCCCATCTTCTCTATATGGAGGGTTTTGTCCTGGAAAAATTCGTGGGCTAGATTACGAGACGAAACTCCGCCGCCACGAGGCGGAACCTTGGCGGAATCAATCTAGGCTCTGGCGGAGCTGTTCTGCCGGGGACACTTCCCTCTGGGAGGGGGAAATCAGCACCAACGTCATCACCAACGATCCTCTCATCGGGAGAGGGTCAATCTCCATCAACATCTTCACCAGCACCATCTCCTCTCAAATCCTACTTCATCTCTTGTACCCAATCTTGTATCCAAAACCACAAATTGGTACCTATGGGTTGCTAGTAGTGTTGATTACTCCTTGTAGTTGATACTTATTGGTTTACTTGGTGGAAGATCATATGTTCAGATCCTTAATGCATATTATTACACCTCTAATTATGAACATGAATATGCTTTGTGAGTAGTTACGTTTGTTCCTGAGGACATGGGTGAAGTCTTGCTATTAGTAGTCATGTGAATTTGGTATTCGTTCGATATTTTGATGAGATGTATGTTGTCTCTCCTCTAGTGGTGTTATGTGAACGTCGACTACATGACACTTCACCATTATTTGGGCCTAGAGGAAGGCATAGGGAAGTAATAAGTAGATGATGGGTTGCTAGAGTGACAGAAGCTTAAACCCTAGTTTATGCGTTGCTTCGTTAGGGGTTGATATGGACCCATATGTTTAATGTTGTGGTTAGGTTTACCTTAATACTCCTTTTTGTAGTTGCGGACGCTTGCAATAGGGGTTAATCATAAGTGGGATGCTTGTCCATGTTAGGGCAGTACCCAAGTGCCGGTCCACCCACATATCAAATTATCAAAGTACCGAACGCGAATCATATGAGCGTGATGAAAACTAGCTTGACGATAATTCCCAATGTGTCCTCGGGAGCTCCTTCCTCATTATTAGAATTTGTCCAGGCTTATCCTTTGCTACATAAAGGATTGGGACACCTTGCTGCACTTTATTTACTTTTGCTCGTTACTATTTATCTTATCACAAAACTATCTATCACCTACTATTTCAGTGCTTGCAGAGAAAACCTTACTGAAAACCGCTTATCATTTCCTTCTGCTCCTCGTTGGGTTCGACACTCTTACTTATCGAAAGGACTACGATAGATCCCCTACACTTGTGGGTCATCAAGACTCTTTTCTGGCACCGTTGCCGGGGAGCGTAGCGCTCTTGGTGAGTGGAACTTGGTAAGGAAACATTTATATTGTGTGCTGAAATTTTTTGTCACTTGTCACTATGGAAACTAATCCTTTGAGTGGCTTGTTTGGGGTATCTTCACCCCAACCAGAAGAGCAAAGAGATGCTCCTCAACCTACTGAACCTTATGAAAATGTTCACTTTGAGATTCCTTCGGGTATGATAGAAAAACTGCTAGCTAATCCTTTTGCAGGAGACGGAACATTGCATCCCGACTTACACCTTATCTTTGTGGATGAAGTTTGTGGATTATTTAAGCTTGCAGGTATTCCCGATGATGTTGTCAAAAGGAAGGTCTTCCCTTTATCTTTGAAGGGAGATGCAATGACATGGTATAGGCTATGTGATGATACGAGATCTTGGAATTATAAGCGATTGAAATTGGAATTTCACCAGAAGTTCTATCCTATGCATCTTGTTCATCGTGATCGTAATTACATATATAATTTCTGGCCTCGCGAAGGAGAAAGCATCGCTCAAGCTTGGGGGAGGCTTAAGTCAATGTTATATTCATGCCCCAATCATGAGCTCTCTCGGGAAATGATTATTCAGAATTTTTATGCTCGGCTTTCTCTTGATAATCGCAACTTGCTCGATACTTCCTGTGCTGGTTCCTATATGCTGAAGACTATTGATTTCAAATGGGACTTATTGGAAAGAATTAAACGCAACTCTGAAGATTGGGGTTCCGACGATGGTAAGGAGTCAGGTATGACACCTAAGTTTGATTGTGTTAAATCTTTTATGGATACCGATGCTTTCCGTGGATTTAGCTCTAAGTATGGACTTGACTCTGAGATAGTAGCTACTTTTTGTGAAACTTTTGCTGCTCACGTTGATCTCCCTAAAGAGAAGTGGTTTAAATATAATCCTCCTGTTGAAGTGAAAGTAGTTGCACCTATTACAGTCGAAGAGAAGACTATTACATATAGTGATCCTATTATTCCTATTGCTTATGTTGAAAAACCTCCTTTTCCTGTTAGGATAAAAGATCATGTTAAAGCTTCGACTGTTGTTCGTAAGAGTAATACTAGGACCTATACACCTCCTGAGCAAATTAATGTTGAACCTGGTATTGCTATGATTAAAGATCTCTTGGATGAGGACTTAGATGGGCATGTTATCTCTTTCTTGGGTGAAACTGCTAATATTGCTAGACCCGATACTAAGACACGTAGACCTGTTGTAGGCACGCCTGTTATTTCTGTTAAAATTGGAGATCATTGTTATCATGGCTTATGTGATATGGGTGCTAGTGCTAATGCGATACCTTATGATCTTTATAAAGAAATTATGCACGATATTGCACCAGTTGAATTAGAAGATATTGATGTTACTATTAAGCTTGCTAATAGGGACACCATTAAACCTATTGGGATTGTTAGAGATGTTGAAGTCTTGTGTGGGAAGATTAAATACCCTGCTGATTTTCTTGTTCTCGGTTCCCCACAAGATGATTTTTGTCCCATTATTTTTGGTAGACCCTTCTTGAACACTGCTAGTGCTAAGATTGATTGTGAAAAGAATATTGTCACTGTTGGCTTAGATGGTATGTCTCATGAGTTTAATTTCGCTAAGTTTAGTAGACAACATCGTGAAAAGGAACCATCTAGTAAGGATGAGATTATTGGTCTTGCTTCCATTGCTGTTCCTCCAACTGATCCGTTAGAACAATATTTGCTAGACCATGAAAACGATATGTTTATGAAGGAAAGGGAAGAAATAGATGAAGTGTTCCTTAAACAAGAACCTATGCTAAAACATAATCTTCCCGTTGAAATTCTTGGGGATCCCCCTCCACCCAAGGGTGATCCCGTGTTTGAACTCAAACCATTACCTGATAATCTTAAGTATGCTTATCTTGATGAAAAAGAAATATATCCTGTTATTATTAGTGCTAACCTTTCAGAGAAAGAAGAAGAAAGATTATTGAAAACTCTGAAGAAGCACCGAGCTGCTATTGGATATACCCTGGATGATCTCAAGGGCATTAGTCCCACATTATGTCAACACAAAATTTCAGTGGAGAAAGATGCCAAACCTGTTAGAGATCCTCAAAGACGATTAAATCCCAAAATGAAGGAAGTGGTGAGAAAGGAGATACTAAAACTCCTTGAGGCAGGTATTATTTATCCCGTTGCTGATAGTGAATGGGTAAGCCCTGTCCATTGTGTCCCTAAAAAGGGAGGTATTACCGTTGTCCCTAATGATAAAGATGAATTGATCCCGCAAAGAATTATTACAGGCTATAGGATGGTAATTGATTTCCGCAAGTTAAATAAAGCTACTAAGAAAGATCATTACCCTTTACCTTTTATTGATCAAATGCTAGAAAGGTTATCCAAACACACACATTTTTGCTTTCTAGATGGTTATTCTGGCTTCTCTCAGATACCTGTATCAACGGGGAATCAATCTAAAACTACTTTTACTTGCCCTTTTGGTACTTTTGCTTATAAACGTATGCCTTTTGGTTTATGTAATGCAGCTGCTACCTTTCAAAGATGCATGATGGCTATATTTTCTGATTTTTGTGAAAAGATATGTGAGGTATTCATGGATGACTTCTCCGTCTATGGATCCTCTTTTGATGATTGTTTGAGCAACCTTGATCGAGTTTTGAAGAGATGCGAAGACACTAGTCTCGTCCTGAATTGGGAGTCACTTTATGGTTAATGAAGGCATTTTCTTGGGGCACAAGATCTCCGAGAGGGGTGAAGTTGATAAAGCCAAAGTTGATGCTATTGAAAAGATGCCATGTCCCAAGGACATAAAACGTATAAGAAGTTTCCTTGGTCATGCCGGTTTTTATAGGAGGTTCATTAAGGACTTTTCGAAAATCTCTAGGCCTCTGACTAATTTATTGCAAAAAGATATTCCTTTTGTCTTTGATGATGATTGTGTAGAAGCATTTGAAACACTTAAGAAAGCTTTGATCACAGCACCTATTGTTCAGCCACCTGATTGGAATTTGCCTTTTGAAATTACGTGTGATGCTAGTGATTATGCTGTAGGTGCTGTTTTAGGGCAAAGAGTCGATAAGAAATTGAATGCTATCCATTATACTAGTAAGACTCTTGATACTGCCCAAACAAATTATGCTACCACTGAAAAAGAATTCTTAGCAGTTGTGTTTGCATGTGATAAGTTTAGACCTTACATTGTTGATTCCAAAGTTACTATTCACACTGATCATGCTGCTATTAAATATCTTATGGAAAAGAAAGATGCTAAGCCTAGACTCATTAGATGGGTTCTCTTGCTCCAAGAATTTCACTTGCATATTATTGATAGAAAGGGAGCTGAGAACCCCGTTGCAGACAACTTGTCTAGGCTAGAGAATGTTCTTGATGACCAATTGCCTATCAATGATAGTTTTCCTGATGAACAATTAGCGGTTGTCAATGCTTCTCGTACTAATCCTTGGTATGCTGACTATGCTAATTACATTGTTGCTAAATATATACCGCCTAGTTTCACATACCAGCAAAAGAAAAAGTTCTTTTATGATTTAAGACATTACTTCTGGGATGATCCATACTTTATAAAGAAGGAGTAGATGGTATTATTAGATGTTGTGTGCCTGAGCATGAACATGAACAAATCCTACGCAAGTATCACTCTGAATCCTATGGAGGACACCACACTGGATATAGAACTGCACACAAGGTACTACAATATGGTTTTTATTGGCCTACTCTTTTCAAAGATGCTCGTAAGTTTGTCGTATCTTGTGATGAATGTCAAAGAATAGGTAACATCGGTAGACGTCAAGAAATGCCTATGAATTATTCTCTTGTTATTGAACCGTTTGATGTTTGGGGCTTTGATTATATGGGACCTTTTCCTGCCTCCAATGGTTATACACATATTTTAGTTGCTGTTGATTACGTTACTAAGTGGGCAAAAGCTATTCCAACTAGTAGTGCTGTGTAACGCCCCAAGTTCGATGCGCCAGGTGTACGCCAGTTATTCGCTTTCATTGCCATGTCATTTTCTTGCATGTTGCATTTTGCCATGTCGTCATGTGCATCTCATTTTGCATACGTGTTCGTTTCATGCATCCGAGCATTTTCCCCATTGTCCGTTTTGCAATCCAGCACTCCTATGCCCTCCGGCGTTCCCCTTTTGTCTCCTGTTGTGAACGGGTGTTAAACATTCTCGGAATGGACCGTGATTTGCCAAGCGGCCTTGGTATAGCACCGGTAGACCGCCTGTCAAGTTTCGTGCCATTTGGAGTCCGTTTGATACTCCAACGATTAACCGGGGAACCGTAAAGCCCTCTTTTGTTGCAGCCCAACACCCCTCCAAAGTGGCCCAATAACCCATCCAAACCCCCTCCATGCTCTCGGTCGTTCGATCAAGATCATGTGGCCGAAAACCACTCCCCATTTAGACTCTCCTAGCTCCCAGAATCTATATATATGTACCTTCCCTGAAAATCCCGCAGTCCAACCCTAGCCTTCTTCCACCCCACGCCGCCGGACACGTCCACATCCGCCGGACGCGTCCACCGGCCACCTCACCCGAACCAATCCCCACTCGACCCGTCACCTCCGCCGCCGCTCCTGGCCAACCAGGCGCCGCCACCTCACCCCGTCGGCTTCCCTCCACCGCGCCTCTCCACCGCAGGCCCGCGGGGCCCAGATCCGGCCCGCCCGGGCCTAGATCCCGCGCCCGCACAGCCTGCATGCCGCCGGTTGTCCGCCGTCCGCGCCTCAGCGTTGCCACCCTATCCCGCGCCCCTCCGCCTCGTCGTCTCCGCCGGCGCGCCTCGCCGCCGTCGCCCCCCTGCCGTGCCGTCCCGGAGCTCCTGCCGCCGTGCGCCCGCGCCGCCCCGCGCCCGGGCGCCCTCCACCGCTGCCGCGCTGGATCCGGCGAGATCCGGCCGGACCAGCCCGTCTCCGCCCCGACCCGCACCGAACCCCACCGCCTCCGGTCGCCCGCCCCGCCGCCTCCGACGCCGCGTCGTCGCCGGCCACCCCGTCGCCGGATCCGGACGGGTGGGATGAGATCTACCTGTCCCGGAACCAAACGTGCCTCCGCCCGTCCTGGATCCCTCCGTCCCGCACCGTCCCGTCCATGTTTTCGCGGGGTATATTTCTCCAAGTCCCTAATCTTTTCAGCACTCTGGTGCCATGTTTGACATGCAATAACTCCATGCATATAGCTCCGATTCGTGCATATGATATATCAAAATGTTCGCTGTGAGATGCTCTTAATTTCATTCTATTGTGTCATGTTCATTTGAGTTCATCTGGATGCTTGAATCATCATTGCAAGAGTGCTATATGATGTTAACTGCTGTGTGGTAACAGAACTTGCTGATTTATCATTTTTGTTACATTTTGTGTGTGCATCCTATGAGATTGATGTCTACATGAGTTTTGAACTATGCCATGTCATATTTACAGAGGTGTCATCCATGTATTTTTGTGAGTATTGTAGTGAGTGCATCAAGCTTGTTAAGTGGGATACTTGTTGTTGCTGTTTTGCTAGGCTGAATCTGCTATATCATGATGCTATGTAAACCTGCTGCTACAAGTCATTCTATGCATAATATGGAGATGTTCACTAAGGATATTTTGTTATACATGTCATGCTCTATCCATCCATGCCCCTGGTTGCATTTATAGCCTGCCGTAGCTTGTTGTTATCTTGCTCTCAAATTGCTAAATAATGTTGTTGTCAGTCTGTTAACATTTAGTTCAGTTTCGCCATGAGCTTTTCTAGTGACCCATGCATCCTATGAACTTTCTATTGCCATGCTTAGCTTCATATATATGTCTTATTACTGTTGGTTGCCTTGTGATGCCATGTATTGCTCTGTGGTGAGTGGTACAAGCTCACCAACATGCCTACTTATCGTTGTTCCTGCCATGTTTGAATCTGTCCTATCATTTGCCATGTTTACATGGGTGCCATCATATCTTCTCATCCTTTTTGGCTCATGGTCAGTAAGGGACTTTTGTTCTATGCTTTTAGTAGATTCATGTCATGCCTTATTTTGCTATGATAAGTTCCTGTAGCATGTTGTTTGATAGCTCTAAACATTGCAACCTCATGTTATTTCTGCAAAGTCTGAAACTGTTACTGTTTGCAATCTTGCCATGTGTTTTGGAGTATGTTCTAGTGATTTCTGGAGATATCTCAGTGTTCATGTTTTGTCATGATATACCTGTATATCATGTCCATGCCTTTTCTCTTATGTTGAGATGCTGTAACATATTTTTTTGATGCTTGCTAAATGCCTAGTTGCTGTTTTGGACAGATTGTTGCTATAACTTGTTTCATGTGTGTGTGTTGAACCGTTGCTCCGTTTTGAGTGTGCTCTATGTGAAACTTGCTTTATTTTGCATATAGTTTCATATTATCATGTTGCATCCTTGTTTTGAGGTGTTTTCTTGATATTTGTATGCATTTTGCATCAATGCCATGTTTAACTTGTTTTGCTCATACCTTCTAGGTCGTAGATCCAAATCTAATGAACTTTATATGTAACTTGACTAGAATCTCGTGTAGATCATCTTGGTGCATCTTAAGTTGCTGTTTAACAACTTGAACATAAGGTTTATTCAGATCTGGACCAATTTCGAAAATTGCATATGAGGACTTACCGGAATTGTTATATGTTATTTCCGGCCTCATTTAAACTTGCCTTGATGTGTTGCTCTTGTTTCCATCATCTCTTGCCATGAGTAGCTTCATGTAGCCTTTGTCATGCATCATGCTTGGTTGTGCATCATGCCTTGTTATGTGTGGTGTGTTTACTATGTTGTGTGCTTCTTCTCGATAGTTCCTGTTTCGTTGCGATCGTGAGGATTCGTTCATCTACGCTTGGTTTGTCTTCGTGGTTTCATCTTCTTCATGGACTCGTTCTTCTTCCTAGTGGGATTTCAGGCAAGATGACCGTCACCTTGGATCTCACTACTATCATTGCTATGCTAGTTGCTTCGTTCTATCCCTTTGCTGCGCTACCTATCACTTGTTCTTCGAGCCTCCTAAATTGCCATGTCAGCCTCTAACCTTTTTCACCCTTCCTAGCAAACTGTTGTTTGGCTATGTTACCGCTTTTTCTCAGCCCCTCTTATAGCATTGTTAGTTGCAGGTGAAGTTGAAGATTGCTCCATGGTGGACAGGATTATGTTGGGATATCATAATATCTCTTATTAAATTAATGCATCTATATACTTGGTAAAGGGTGGAAGACTCGGCCTTATGCCTGGTGTTTTGTTCCACTCTTGCTGCCCTAGTTTCTGTCATATCGGTATTATATTCCCGGATTTTGCGTCCCTAACGCAGTTGGGTGATTTATGGGACCCCTTGACAGTTTGCTTTGAATAAAACTCCAGCAAGGCCCAACCTTGGTTTTACCATTTGCCTCACCACCACCTACTTTTCCCTTGGGAGTCGCTCTCTCGAGGGTCATCTTTATTTTAGCCCCCCGGGCCAGTGCTTCTCTAAGTGCTGGTCCGAACCGGGCACACTGCGGGGCCACCTCGGGGCAACTCGAGGGGTGGTTTTACTCGTAGGCTCACCTATCCGGTGTTGCCCTGAGAACAAGATATGTGCAGCTCCTATCGGGATTGTCGGCACATTAGGCGGCTTTGCTGGTCTTGTTTTACCATTGTCGAAATGTCTTGTAAACCAGGATTCCGAGTCTGATTGAGTCTTCCTGGGAGAAGGTATATCCTTCGTTGATCGCAAGAGCTTATCATGGGCTAAGTTGGGACAGCCCTGCAGGGTATAAACTTTCGAAAGCCATGCCCGCGGTTATGTGGCAGATGGGAATTTGTTAATGTCCGGTTGTAGATAACTTGACACCAGATCCAAATTAAAACGCATCAACCGCGTGTGTAGCCGTGATGGTCTCTTTTCGGCGGAGTACGGGAAGTGTACACGGTTTTGGGTTATGCTTGACGTAAGTAGGAGTTCAGGATCACTTCTTGATCATTGCTAGCTTCACGACCGTTCCGTTTGCTCTCTTCTCACTCTTATTTGCGTATGTTAGCCACCATATATGCTTAGTCGCTGCTGCAACCTCACCACTTTACCCCTTCCTTTCCCTTTAAGCTTTGCTAGTCTTGATACCCATGGTAATGGGATTGCTGAGTCCTCGTGGCTCACAGATTACTAAAACAACAGTTGAAGGTACATGTTATGCGATGATCATGACGCGAGAGCGATGTTATTTGTTTTGGAGTTCTTCTTTTGCATCTTCTTCGATCAGGGGATAGGTTCCAGGTCGGCAGCCTGGGCTAGCAGGGTGGATGTCGTTTGAGTTTCTGTTTGTGTTTCATCCGTAGTCGGATGATGCTCTAATGTATTGTGATGTTGTATTCTTGGGGCATTTGTGCCTTATGTATGTATCCCCATCTATTATGTAATGTTGATGTAATGATATCCACCTTGCAAAAGCGTCTTCAAGATGCGCTTCTATCCTTGGTGGGACCTTCGAGTTCCTTTAGGATAGGCTCGCATCTTGGGCATGACATGCTGATCATAACCCTTCTATTAAAATGCTTAAAGAAGTTATTTTTCCGAGGTTTGGAGTCCCTAGATATCTTATGACTGATGGTGGTTCACACTTTATTCATGGTGCTTTCCGTAAGATGCTTGCTAAGTATGATGTCAATCATAGAATTGCATCTCCTTATCACCCGCAGTCTAGTGGTCAAGTAGAGTTGGGCAATAAAGAGCTCAAATTAATTTTGCAAAAGACTGCGAATAGATCTAGAAAGAATTGGTCCAAAAAAACTTGATGATGCATTGTGGGCCTATAGAACTGCATACAAAAATCCTATGGGTATGTCTCCATATAAGATGGTTTATGGAAAAGCATGTCATTTACCTCTTGAACTTGAACATAAAGCATATTGGGATATTAAAGAGCTTAATTATGACTTCAAACTTGCCGGTGAGAAAAGGTTATTTGATATTAGCTCACTTGATGAATGGAGAACCCAAGCATATGAGAATGCTAAGCTTTTCAAAGAAAAAGTCAAACGCTGGCATGATAAAAGGATACAAAAGCGTGAGTTTAACGTAGGAGATTATGTGTTACTGTTCAACTCCCGTTTAAGATTTTTTGCAGGAAAACTTCTCTCAAAATGGGAAGGTCCCTACGTTATCGAGGAGGTCTATCGTTCTTGTGCTATAAACATCAACAACTTTGAAGGCACAAATCCGAGGGTGGTAAACGGTCAAAGAATTAAACATTATATTTCAGGTAATCCTATCAATGAAACTAATATTATTGAAACCATAACCCCTGAGGAATACATAAGAGACACTTTCCAGAACGTTCCAGACTCCGAAAAGGCATAGGTACGTGGTACGGTAAGTAAACCGACTCCAAAACAACTCTAATGGCAATTTTCATCAGTTTTGGATTATTTAAGGATTTTAGGAAGAAAGAAGTAGTCCGAAAGGGACACGATGCTCCCACAAGAGAGGAGGGCGCCCCCCCCCCCTTGTAGGGCGCGCCCACTGTCTCGTGGGCACCTCGTGTGCCTCTCGGACTCCGTTTTCTTGTATGTTACGTATTTTGGTCGGTAAAAATTCATTATATATACTCCCGAAGGTTTTGACCACCGTATCACGCAAATATCCTCTGTTTTCGTTTCGAGCTGTTCCTATTGCAGATTTAGAGCACCATGACTTCTCCCTCCTACAACAACAAAGACAAGGATGCCTGGCTATTGAAGATAGAGTTGAAAAGAGAGGAACCGGAAGAGAGTAACAAGGGTGAAGGGATCAAGAAGGCTATGGAGGTTCAAGCTCCGGTGGTGAACGAAGAAGACATCCCTCACCCTTTACCTAACCTTTTCACTCCAACAGAGATTGAAGATTTCAAGATGATTGAGTTAGCCCACATACAAAACAAGTATCTCACACAGGAGAATACTTTGTTGAAGGATCATATTGCTGTGCTCAAGGGCATTATCCGCAAGTTGGAGGAGCTTTTACGCTTGATTTGCGATTATACACCGTCATCATCACCACCTCCATCACCTCCGAAGAAATAATCACATGGGTATGGGCACTCCCCTTGGCAACTGCCAAGCTTGGGGGAGGTGCCCCAGTATCGTATCACCATCACACTCCTATCTTTACCGCTTTATTTAGTTCGATCCTTTTAGTAGTATCTTGATCTATTAGTTCGAAGTTTTGATATCAAGTAGTTTTGAGTTTTTTCGTTGTGATCTCTTTTTGTAAGCGAGTCCATGTGTTATCTATAATAAAGATTAGTGTTGAGTCAAGGGCTTTGCTATGTTGCTATGATCTTGAGAAAGTAGAAAGAACAAAAGAGTTCATATTGATCTTATGGATAGTGATAACTTCACATATAGAAAGTATGAGGCATAAAAATTGTTGAGAGTTGATGAACGTAGCCTTGGTCATCGTTGCAATTAATAAGAAGTGATAAGGAAAGAGGGGTTCACATATAGATATATTATCTTGGACATCTTTTATGATTGTGAAGCACTCATTAAGTATGACATGCTAAAAGAGTCGACGTTGGACAAGGAAGACAACGTAATGGTTTATGTTTTCCGACATCTCAGTTAAAGTATATTGTCAGTGACCTTCTAAACATGTTGAGCTTGCCTTTCCCCCTCATGCTAGCCAAAACTCCTTGCATCAAGTAGAGATACTACTTGTGCTTCCATATATCCTTAAACCCAGTTTTGCCATGAGAGTCCACCATACCTACCTATGGATTGAGTAAGATCCTTCAAGTAAGTTGTCATCGGTGCAAGCAATAAAAATTGCTCTCTAAATATGCATGACTTATTAGTGCAGAGAAAATAAGCTTTGTACGAACATGTTGTGGAAGTAATAAAAGCGACGGATTGCATAATAAAGGTCCACATACAAGGGGCAATATAAAGTGACGTTCTTTTGCACTAAGATTTTGTGTATCCAATCCTGAAAGCGCATGACAACCTCTGCTTCCATCTGCGAAGGGCCTATCTTTTACTTTATGTTTTACTTTAATACTTGAGTCAAAGTGATCCTCACCTTTCCCTTTTTCATTTTATCCTTTGGCAAGCTCTTAATGTTTGAAAGATCATGATATATATATCCGATTGGATGTAAGTTGGCATAGGCTATTATTGTTGACATCACCTAAAGGTGAATACGTTGGGAGGCAACACAATAAGCCCCTATCTTTCTCAGTGTCCGGTTGAAACTCTATAACCACAAGTATTGCGTGAGTGTTAACAGTTATGGGAGACTACGAGATAGTTGAGTATGTGAGCTTGCTGAAAATCTCTATTAGTGACTCTTTCTGATGTTACAATAAATTGCAATTGCTTCAATGACTGAGATTATAGTTAGTTCCCAATGAAGTTTGTGAACCATACTTAACATTGTGAATTGCTTATTACTTGAACATAGGAAATCATATGACAAAATCCATATATGTTGCTGTCATTAGAATGATCATGATGCCCTCATGTCCATATTTTTATTTTTATCGACACCTCTATCTCTAAACATGTGGACATATTTTTCGATTTCGGTTTTCGCTTGAGGACAAGCGAGGTCTAAGCTTGGGGGAGTTGATACGTCCATTTTGCATCATGCTTTTATATCAATATTTATTGCATTATGGGCTGTTATTACACATTATATATCAATACTTATGGCTATTCTCTCTTATTTTACATGGTTTGCCATGAAGAGGGGGAACGCCGACAGCTGGAATTCTGGCTGGAAAAGGAGCAAACGTTGGAAACCTATTTTGCACAACTCCAAAAGACCTGAGACTCCACGAAACAACTTTTTGGATTTATTACGGAATTAGGAGCAAAAGAAATAGGCCAGGGGGCCCACACCCTGTCCAGGAGACAGGGGGCGCCCCCCCTAGGGGCGCACCCCCTATCTCCTGGGCCCCTTGGTTGGCCTCCGGCGTCCATCTTCTACTATATGAAGGGTTTTGTCCTGGAAAAATTCATGGGCAAGCTTACGAGATGAAACTCCACCTCCACGAGGCGGAACCTTGGTGGAATCAATCTAGGGCTCTGGCGGAGCTGTTCTGCCGGGGTCACTTCCCTCCGGGAGGGGGAAATCATCACCAACGTCAAAACCAACGATCCTCTCATCGGGAGGGGGTCAATCTCCATCAACATCTTCACCAGCACCATCTCCTCTCAAACCCTAGTTCATCTCTTGTATCCAATCTTGTATCCAAAACCACAAATTGGTACCTATGGGTTGCTAGTAGTGTTGATTACTCCTTGTAGTTGATACTTATTGGTTTACTTGGTGGAAGATCATATGTTCAGATCCTTAATAAATATTATTACACCTCTGATTATGAACATGAATATGCTTTGTGAGTAGTTACATTTGTTCCTGAGGACATGGGTGAAGTCTTGCTATTAGTAGTCATGTGAATTTGGTATCCGTTCGATATTTTGATGAGATGTATGTTGTCTCTCCTCAGTGGTGTTATGTGAACGTCAACTACATGACACTTCACCATTATTTGGGCCTAGAGGAAGGCATAGGGAAGTAATAAATAGATGATGGGTTGCTAGAGTGACAGAAGCTTAAACCCTAGTTTATGCGTTGCTTCGTTAGGGGTTGATATGGACCCATATGTTTAATGATGTGGTTAGTTTACCTTAATACTCATTTTTGTAGTTGCGGATGCTTGCAATAGGGGTTAATCATAAATGGGATGCTTGTCCAAGTTAGGGCAGTACCCAAGTGCCGGTCCACCCACATATCAAATTATCAAAGTACCGAACGCGAATCATATGAGTGTGATGAAAACTAGCTTGACGATAATTCCCAATGTGTCCTCGGGAACTCCTTCCTCATTATTAGAATTTGTCTAAGCTTATCCTTTGCTACATAAAGGATTGGGCCACCTTGCTACACTTTATTTACTTTATTTACTTTTGCTCGTTACTATTTATCTTATCACAAATCTATCTATCACCTACTATTTCAGTGCTTGCAGAGAAAACCTTACCGAAAACCGCTTATCATTTCCTTCTACTCCTCGTTGGGTTCGACACTCTTACTTATCTAAAGGACTACGATAGATACCCTACACTTGTGGGTCATCAGTAATTCTGTCTTGGAGGTCAAGTTGCTAGACAACAATGAACCTACGAGCTATGGAGAAGCGATGGTGGGCCCGGATTCCAACAAATGGCTCGAGGCCATAAAATCCGAGAGAGGATCCATGTCTAGAAACAAAGTGTAGACTTTGGAAGAACTTCTTGATGGTCGTAAGGCTGTTGGGTACAGATGGATTTTAAAAGGAATACGGACAATGATGGTAAGTGTCACCATTAAGAAAGCTCAACTTGTCGCTAAGATGTTTTTTGACAAGTTCAAGGAGTTGACTACGATGAGATTTTCTCACTCGTAGCGATGCTAAAAGTCTGTTGGAATTATATTAGCAGTTAATGCATTATTTATGAAATCTTGCAGATAGGATGTTAAAACATTGTTTCCTCAATGATTTTCTTGAGGAAAGGTTGTATGTGATACAACCAGAAGGTTTTGTCAATCCTAAAAGATGCTAACAAGTATGCAAAGCTCCAGCAATCCTTCTAAGGACTGGAGTAAGCATCTCGGAGTTGGAATATATGCTTTGATAAGATGATCAAAGATTTTGGGTTTATACAAAGTTTATGAGAAACTTGTATTTCCAAAGAAGTGAGTGGGAGCACTATAGAATTTCTGATGAGTATATGTTGTTGACATATTGTTGATCGGAAATGATGTAGAATTTCTGGAAAGCATATAGGGTTGTTTGAAAGGTGTTTTTCAATGAAAACCTGGATTAAGCTACTTGAGCATTGAGCATCAAGATCTATAAGGATAGATCAAAAACACTTAATAGTACTTTCAAATGAATACATACCTGATAACCCACAAGTGTAGGGGATCGCAACAACTTTCGAGGGTAAAGTATTCAACCCAAATTTATTGATTCGACACAAGGGGAGCCAAAGAATATTCTTAAGTTTAGCAGTTGAGTTGTCAATTCAACCACACCTGGATAACTTAATATCTGCAGCAAAGTATTTAGTAGCAAAGTAGTATGATGATAAAGGTAACAGTGGCAAAAGTAAAGATAATAGTTTTGTAGGAATTGTAACGATAGCAACGGAAAAGTAAATAAGCGAAACACAAGATGTGAAAAGCTCATAGGCATTGGATCAGTGATGGATAATTATGTCGAATGCGATTCCTCATGTAATAGCTATAACATAGGGTGACAGAGAACTAGCTCCAATTCATCAATGTAATGTAGGCATGTATTCCGAATATAGCCATACGTGCGTGTTGAAAAGAACTTGCATGAGATCTTTTGTCCTACCCTCCCGTGGCAGCGGGGTACTAGTGGAAACTAAGGGATATTAAGGCCTTCTTTTAATAGAGAACCGGAACAAAGCATTAGCACTTAGTTAATACATGAACTCCTCAAACTATGGTCATCACCGAGAAGTATCCCGATTATTGTCACTTCGGGGTTGTCGGGTCATAACACATAATAGGTGAATGTAGACTTGCAAGATAGGATCAATAACACACATATATTCATGAAAACATAATAGGTTCAGATCTAAAATCATGGCATTCGGGCCCTAGTGAAGGGCATTAAGCATAGCAAAGTCATAGCAACATCAATCTCGGAACATAGTGGATACTAGGGATCAAACCCTAACAGAACTAACTTGATTACATGATAAATCTCATCCAACCCATCACTGTCTAGCAAGCCTACGATGGAATTACTCACGCACGGCGGTGATCATCATGAAATAGGTGATGGAGGATGGTTGATGATGACGACAGCGACGAATCCCCCTCTCCGGAGCCCCGAACGGACTCCAGATCAGCCCTCCCGAGAGAGATTAGGGCTTGGCGGCGGCATTGTACCGTAAAACATGATGAAACTTTCTCTCTGATTTTTTTTCTCCGCGAAACAGAATATATGGAGTTGGAGTTGAGGTCGGTGGAGCGTCAGGGGGCCCACGAGATAGGGGGCGCGCCCAGGGGGTGGGCGCGCCCCCCACCCTCATGGACAGGGTGTGGGCCCCTTGGTCTTGATTCTTTTGCCAGTATTTTTTATATTTTCCAAAACTTGTCTCCGTGGATTTTCAGGTCATTCCGAGAACTTTTGTTTTCTACACATAAAACAACATCATGGCAGTTCTGCTGAAAACAGCGTCAGTCTGGGTTAGTTTCATTCAAATCATGCAATTTAGAGTCCAAAACAAGGGCAAAAGTGTTTGGAAAAATAGAGAGGTTAGAGACGTATCAACTTCCCCAAGCTTAAACCTTTGCTTGTCCTCAAGCAATTCAGTTGATAAACTGAAAGTGATAAAAAAACTTTTACAAACTCTGTTTGCTCTTGTTGTTGTAAACATGCAAAGCCAGCATTCAGGTTTCAGCAAATATTATGAAGTAACCATACTCACAATAACACTTAGGTTTCACAATTACTCATATCAATGGCATAATCAGCTAGCGAGCCATAATAATAAAACTCGGATGACAACACTTTCTCAAAACACTCATAATATGATATAATGAAATGGTATCTCGCTAGCCCTTTCTGAGACCGCAAAACATAAATGTAGAGCACCTTTAAAGATCAAGGACTGACTACACATTGTAATTCATGGTAAAAGAGATCCAATCAAGTCATACCCAATATAAACCAATAGTAATGAATGCAAATGACAGTGTGCTCTCCAGCGGGTGCTTTTTAATAAGAAGGTGATGACTCAACATAAAAGTAAATAGATAAGCCCTTCGCAGAGGGAAGCGGGGATTTGTAGAGGTTCTAGAGCTTGATTTTGAAATATAGATGAATAACATTTTGGGCAGCATACTTTCACTGTCAACGCAACAACTATGAGATGGCTTTATCTTCTATACTACATGCATTATAGGCAGTTCCCAAACAGAATGGTAAAAGTTTATACTCCCCCACCACCAACAAGCATCAATCCATGGCTTGCTCAAAACAACGAGTGCCTCCAACTAACAACAGCCCTGGGGGAGTTTTGTTTAATTATATTGATTTGCTTTGAGCTTTTTGGATCATGGGACTGGGCATCCCGGTTACCGGCCCTTTCTCGTGAATGAGGAGCGGAGTCCACTCCTATTGAGAATAACACACCTAGCATGGAAGATATAGGCAGCCCTAGTTGAAACATGAGCTGCTCGAGCATACAAAACAGAATTTCATTTGAAGGTTTGGAGTTTGGCACATACAAATTTACTTGGAACGGCAGGTAGATACCGCATATAGGAAGGTATGGTGGACTCATATGGAACAACTTTGGGGTTTAAGGAGTTTGGATGCACAAGCAGTATTCTCGCTTAGTAAAAGACTGGGAGGCGACCAACTGAGAGAGCGACAACAGTCATGAACATGCATTAAAATTAATTCACACCGAGTACAAGCATGAGTAGGATATAATCTACCATGAACATAAATATCGTGAAGGCTATGTTGATTTGTTTCAACTACATGCGTGAACATGTGCCAAGTCGAGTCACCCAGTTCATTCAAAGGAGGATACCATCCCATCATACCACATCATAATCATTTTAATAGCATGTTGGCACGCAAGGTAAAACCATTATAACTCATAGCTAATCAAGCATGGCACAAGCAACTATAATCTCTAAATGCCATTGCAAATATGTTTACTTCATAATAAGCTGAACCAGGAACGATGAACTCATCATATTTACAAAAACAAGAGAGGTCGAGTTCATACCAGCTTCTCTCATCTCAATCAGTCCATCATATATCGTCGTTATTGCCTTTCACTTGCACGACCGAAGGATGTGTATAATAATAATAGTGCACGTGCATTGGACTAAGCTGGAATCTGCAAGAATTCAACTCAAGAGAGAAGACAAAGTAATATGGGCTCTAATTAAATAAATAATCATGCATAGGAGAGCCACTAATCATTTTTAATATGGTCTTCTACTCTCGACCCCCAAGGAAAGAAAAGAAAATAAAACTATTTACACGGGAAAGCTCCCAACAAACAAGAAGAAGAACGAGAAATCTTTTTGGGTTTTCATTTTAATTCTACTACAAGCATGGAAATTAAATTAACTATTTTTTTTGGTTTTTCTTAAGGTTTATCAAACACACAAGAAAAAGGCTAGAAAAAGAAAATTAAACTAGCATGGATAATACAATGAAAGAGTATGAGCACCGACGACTAGAATAGTGTGTGAACATGAATGTAAAGTCGGTGAGAAATACATACTCCCCCAAGCTTAGGCTTTTGGCCTAAGTTGGTCTACTACCAAGGGTAGCCTGGCTGATATCCGTAGTTGTAACTGGGGTCGTACTGAGATGCAGTAGCAAATGCCTCCTGAGCTACGGCATGTTGGCGAGCCGCCTCCGCTCTCTCCTCATGTTCAGCTACTTCCTCCCTGGTAACAACATATCTTCCTTTTGCTTGGTAATCAAAAAGGAAAGGAGCAGGAAGAGTAACATGGATAGAGCTATGTCTGTCAAAGATTAGTCGATACTGGAGGAATTGTTCATTCCTCTTAAGAAAATGATGTTTGACCATAGTGTCATAATCTAAATAAGCAGGAGGCAACACCATATCCCCTTCTCGTGGGGCTATACCAGGATAATTAGCCACATGGGTCGCATAAATTCCTCCAAATAAATCTCCAGCCCTACCATTATTATGCAACCTACGTGCAACTATTGCCCCCAAGTTATAATCTTTATAACCTAACACGGCACTCTTGAGGATACTAAGCTCAGGGACACACATATGACATGCTTCGTCTTTGCCGTTAATACATCTACCAATGAAGAGAGCAAAATAATGTACAGTAGGAAAATGAATGCTCCCTATGTTGGCTTGTGCTATGTCCCTAGATTCTCCCACGGTAATACTAGCAAGAAAATCCCTAAATTCAGATTTGTAGGGATCATTAATATTACCCCACTGTGGAAGTTTGCAAGCAGTTGTAAAATCCTCTAAGTCCATGGTATAAGATGTATCATAGATATCAAACAGGACACTCGGAGAATTACATGAACATTTATATTTAAACCTTCGCACAAATGAATCAGTCAATTGATAGTATTGAGGACACTTATCTTGTAAGAAGTCCTCCAGATCGGCATTACACACATACGCGTCAAATTCCTCCTTAAAGCCTCCTTTGACCATAAAATCATCGGATGGCCACTCACAAGCTCGTACTTCTGCATCCCTCGGTAGTTCATCGTCTTGCTCACGCATAGAAATCCTGGGTCCTTTCTTTATTAAGGAACCACCTTGGTACATTCTCCTAGACATATTTCTTTTTCTAAAAAATTCTGAAATTTTAGTAACTTCAAAATAAAAGTGAATAAAACTAAACAAGATTGGTAGCAACTACTCCTACAAGTGCCTAGAGCCTATATCATGCATTAGAATTACTTGGGACCTCGCAAATTTGACATGCAAGCTCAAGAACATGGTCACCTATGCAGCAAAAATTTGCAATGAATAAAGCACTAGAACAAAAACTAATTGGACCAATGAAGGAGTCACATACCAAGCAACAATCTCCCAAAGCAGTTTTGTGAATGGAGCTTTGAGCAAGGAGATCGAAAATCGCAGCAAAATGAGCTAGAACTCGTGCTTGAGCTGGATGGGAATTTTTTTGGGAAGAAGATGGAGTGTGTGGGTGCTGGCATAAGTGGAGGGGGGCCACCGTGGGCCCATGAGACAGGGGGGACGCCCAGGGGGTGTGGGCGCGCCCTCCACCCTCGTGGCCAGGTGCTTGCCCCTCCTGCAGTGTTTTCAGTGCCTAAAATCACAAATATTCCATAAAAAATCATACTAAATTTGCAGGGCATTTGGAGCACTTTTATTTTCAGGATATTTTTTATTGCACGGATAAATCAGAAAACAGACAGATAATACTATTTTTGCTCTATTTATTTTAAATAACAGAAAGTAAAAAGATGGTATAGAAGGTTGTGCCTTCTAGTTTCATCCATCTCATGATCATCAAAATGAATCCACTAACAAGGTTGATCAAGTCTTGTTAACAAACTCATTCCGAATAACACGGTACCGGAGAAATTTTCAATAACACTAAGTTACCTCAACGGGGATATGAACATCCCCAACAATAAGAATATCATTTTTTTTTTCTTGACAGTAGGAAGAGGAAATTCAAAACCTCCAATAATGATAGTTGGAACTTTTCCAATAGAATGGATGCTATGAACTTGAGGTTGTTTCCTCGGAAAGTGTACCATATGCTCATTACCATTAACATGAAAAGTGACATTGCCTTTGTTGCAATCAATAACAACCCCTGCAGTATTCAA
This sequence comes from Triticum aestivum, assembly GCF_018294505.1. Classification (NCBI taxonomy): domain Eukaryota; kingdom Viridiplantae; phylum Streptophyta; class Magnoliopsida; order Poales; family Poaceae; genus Triticum; species Triticum aestivum. The sequence goes on from NC_057804.1 coordinate 464,646,039, forward strand.
AAAGGGTCTACCAAGGATAATCGACATACTATCGTCCTCGGGAATATCAAGAATAACAAAGTCCATTAAGATAGTAACATTTGCAACCACAACAGGCACATCCTCGCAAATACCGACAGGTATAGCAGTTGATTTATCAACCATTTGCAAAGATATTTCAGTAGGTGTCAACTTATCCAATTCAAGTCTATGATATAAAAAGAGAGGCATAACACTAACACCGGCTCCAAGATCACATAAAGCAGTCCTAACATAATTTCTTTTAATGGAGCATGGTATAGTTGGTACTCCCAGATCTCCAAGTTTCTTTGGTATTCCACCCTTAAAATTATAATTAGCAAGCATGGTGGAAATTTCAGCTTTCGGTATATTTCTTTTATTTGTAATGATATCCTTCATATACTTAGCATAAGGATTTAATTTAAGCATATCAGTTAAGCGCATACGTAAGAATATAGGTCTAATCATTTCAGCAAAGCGCTCAAAATCCTCATCATCCTTTGTCTTGGATGGTTTAGGAGGAAAGGGCATGGATTTCTGAACCCATGGTTCTCTTTCTCTACCGTGCTTCATAGCAACAAACTCTCTCTTATCATAACGTTGATTCTTTGATTGTGGGTTATCAAGATCAACAGCAGGTTCAATCTCTACTTCATTGTTTTTGCTAGGTTGAGCATCAACATGAACATTATCATTAACATTATCACTAGGTTCATGTTCATCACCTCATTGTGTTTAAGCATCAGAAATAGAAATATCATTGGGATTCTCAGGTGTGTCTACAACAGGTTCACTAGAAGCATGCAAAGTCCTATCATTTTTCTTTTTCTTCTTTTTGGAAGAACTAGGTGCCTCTAAATTATTTCTCTGAGAATCTTGCTCGATTCTCTTTGGGTGGCCTTCAGGATACAAAGGTTCCTGAGTCATTCTACCAGTTCTAGTAGCCAGTCTAACAGCAAAGTCAGGTTTATTATTTAATTCATCAAGCAAATCATTTTGAGCTTTAAGTACTTGCTCAGCTTGAGTAGCAACCATAGAAGCATATTTGCTAATGAGTTTAAGTTCACCTTTAACTCTAGCCATATAATCACTCAAGCATCCTGTCTCGAAAGCATTATTCTTTAATTCTCTACCAACATAAGCATTAAGACTTTCTTGTCTAGCCATAAAGTCATCAAATTCATCTAAGCATGTGCTATGAAATTTAGTAGAGGTAATTTCAACTTTATCATACCTATAGAGAGAATTTACCTTTACTACCTGTGTCGGGTTATCAAGACAATGTATTTCTTCAACAGGCGGTGTATTGAGACCATGTATTTCTTCAATAGGTGGTAAATTCTTAACATCTTCAGCTTTAATACCTTTTTCTTTCATTGATTTCTTTGCCTCCTGCATATCTTCAGGACTGAGAAATAGAACACCTCTCTTCTTAGGATTGGGTTTAGGAATAGGCTCAGGAGTTGGCTTAATTGGTTTAGGGATTGCCTCTGGAATTGGCTCAGGAAGAGTCCAATTGTTTTCATTAGTCAACATATTATTCAATAGTAATTCAGCTTCGTCGACTGTTCTTTCCCTGAAAACACAACCAGCACAACTATCCAAGTAGTCCTTGGAAGCATCGGTTATTCCATTATAAAAGATATCAAGTATTTCATTTTTCTTATGAGGATGATCAGGAATAGCATTAAGTAATCGGAGAAGCCTCCCCCAAGCTTGTGGGAGACTCTCTTCTTTGATTTGCACAAAATTATATATTTCCCGCAAGGCAGCTTGTTTCTTATGATCAGGGAAATATTTAGCAGAGAAGTAATAAATCATATCCTGGGGACTACTGTCTGTGTTCTGGGAACGGGGGTCCCCAGACTTGCCTGCGGTGTGGCTCAAATGGAGGCCCAGTGCAGACCAGCTTCATCAGCTCAAGCTCAAGACCCTCGCGAGGGGCCAAGCCTCGCGGGGCGGACGACAGGAAGCTTCCTGAGGAGCAGCCTCATCAGGCGGGCTCGCGAGGAGGCGGAGAGATCAAGGCAGGGGTACCTCGCGAGGTGTCCGTGATGCAAGCCATGACGATCAAGACTAGGCGGGTGCCAGGCGGGCACCGGCCTGTGCAGTGTCCTTGTTTCCCCTTTGGTGCAAAGGGGGGAAAGCACAGGCCAAGGCATCAGGCAAAGGCTACCGTTTCGGTGCAACAAGACCAAGACCAGCATAACGGCAGGATGGAGGTCGTCGTGGAGCCCAAGACGGCGTCACCGTCAGAGTCTTTGGCAGTCGAAGACCAACTTTAGTCAGGATAAGTGTACTAGATGTTCCCCTTCAAAATGGCCAATTGTTGGCGCCCTTCCCGCTCAATATTTGGGAAGAAGACCAGGGCCTCTCTCTATATATAGGACTAGCCACCACAGTAGGGCGAGGGGGAGAGGGAGAGACAGAGAGAAAAACCAACCCTTCCAAAGGGGCAACACCACCACAAGAACATCCCTCGCGAGGTTGTTCTTCCTTTGTATTGTTCATCATCAGCCCCTGAGGCAATCCACCACACCACACACTTGAGTAGGGTATTACACCACAATGGTGGCCTGAACCAGTATAAACCTCGTGTCCCCTGTGTGTTCTTCTTTCTAGCCTAGATTCCTTGCGAGGCTTCGAGACGTGAGTTGGTAGGAGAGAGATCTTCGCGCGCACCTGTAGGACCTTGAAGTATGTCTAGAGGGGGGTGATTAGACTACTTGACCAATAAAAACTTAACCTTTTCCCAATTTTAGAGTTTGGCAGATTTTAGCTATTTTAGGACAAGTCAAGCAATCATCACACAATTCAAGCAAGCATGCAAAGAGTGTATAGGTAGCGGAAATTAAAGCATGCAACTTGCAAGAAAGTAAAGGGAAGGGTTTGGAGGATTCAAACGCAATTAGAGACACGGATGTTTTTGGCGTGGTTCCGATAGGTGGTGCTATCGTACATCCACGTTGATGGAGACTTCAACCCACGAAGGGTAACGGCTGTGCGAGTCCACGGAGGGCTCCACCCATGAAGGGTCCACGAAGAAGCAACCTTGTCTATCCCACCATGGCCGTCGCCCACGAAGGACTTGCCTCACTAGCGGTAGATCTTCACGAAGTAGGCGATCTCCTTGCCATTACAAACTCCTTGGTTCAACTCCACAATCTTGTCGGAGGCTCCCAAGTGACACCTAGCCAATCTAGGAGACACCACTCTCCAAGAAGTAACAAATGGTGCGTTGATGATGAACTCCTTGCTCTTGTGCTTCAAAGGATAGTCTCCCCAACACTCAACTCTCTCTCATAGGATTTGGATCTGGTGGAAAGAGGGTTGGAGTGGAAAGCAACTTGGGGAAGGCTAGAGATCAAGATTCATATGGTAGGAATGGAATATCTTGGCCTCAACACATGAGTATGTGGTTCTCTCTCAGAAATGGTAAGTTGGAAGTGTAGGTTCGTTCTGATGGCTCTCTCCACGAATGAAGAGGAGGTGGAGGGGTATATATAGCCTCCACACAAAATCTAACCATTACACACAATTTACCAAACTCGGTGGGACCGAATCGTTAAACTCGGTCGGACCAATTTAGTAAACCTAGTGACCGTTAGTGATTTTCGGTGGGACTGACATGCATCTCGGTGAGGCCGATTCGGTTAGGGTTAGGGCATAACGTAATCTAGGTGAGACCGATTACACAAACTCGGTGAGACCGATTTGGTAATAAGCTTTCCAGAGAGTTGGTCAGGTAAACTCGGTGGGACCGATTTGCTCTTTTCGGTGAGACCGAAATGTTACAAAAAGGAAACAGAGAGTTTACATTGCAATCTCGGTGGGACCGATCGCTCACTTCGGTTAGACCGAAACGTTACGAAGGGAATCAGAGAGATTGCAACCCCATCTCGGTGAGACCGAGATCCCTATCAGTAAGATCGATTTGCTTAGGGTTTGTGGCAGTGGCTATGACTTTTGGAATCGGTGGCGCCGGATAGAAAGAATCGGTGTGACCGATTTTGGCTTTAGGTTTAGGTCATTTGTGGATGTGGGAAAGTAGTTGAGGGTTTTGGAGCATATCACTAAGCACATGAAGCAAGAGGCTCATTAAGCAACACCTCATCCCTTCTTGATAGTATTGGCTTTTCCTATAGACTCAATGTGATCTTGGATCACTAAAATGTAAAATGAAGAGTCTTGAGCTTTTGAGCTTGAGCCAATCCTTTGTCCTTAGTATTTTGAGGGATCCACTTTCATCATCCATGCCATGCCATTCATTGAGCTTTCCTGAAATAATAGTCTTGGAATAGCATTAGCTCAATGAGCTATATGTTGTTATGAATTACCAAAACCACCTAGGGATAGTTGCACTTTCAATCTCCCCCTTTTTGGTAATTGATGACAACATATAGATCAAAGCTTCGACAAATGATAATAAAATTTAAATAACATCGTCGCTTTGAGAAGTATGTGATAAGCAAGAGCTCCCCCTAAATTTGTGCATAGTTTTAGATTTGCTTTGGACTGCAAATGCACAATGAATTAGGCTCATGGGTTACTCTTCCATGTCACATACATCTTGGTGGAGCGCTCAAAATAATAAACAATGAATACATGCACTCATCACCAAGCATAGTGAGTGATCACATAAGATAGATAGGATAATATCAAGCATGCATAAGTGTAGCTTATGATCAAACACATGATCATCAATGTCTCACAAGCATAGTATCTCAACCAAAAGCAAACAAAGATTGAAAAACCACCAAATAAAGCAAGAGAGAACAAAAGCAACACACTCTCTCTCGAAGCCTATGATCTATACATTTTTCTCCCCCTTTGGCAACAAGTTACCAAAAAGTTCATAGAAAATGCATAGTGCTAGATCGACTCTCAGGCTTGATCTTCTGGTGGTGGTGTAGAGATGGCTCCTTGGATGAAGGCTTCAGTTGAAGTGGATGGAGCTGGAGGAGTTGGTGCTGGAGCTGGTTGCACTGGAACTGTAGGGGCAGTGGCTGGTGCTGAAGTTGTTGCTCTAGTGTCTGTCACTGGCACTGCAACTGACCTCTGGGCTCTGGGCACTCTGGCAAACACATTGGTGGTAGTCTTGCCCTTCCTCTCCTGCATGTCATCCTGCAGCTGCTCCACAACTGACTGAATCTCAGTTACCTTGACATCTAGATCATAGAATTTTTGTTCCATGATTCTTTCCAGGCTCTCCTGGTTTTGAGTTAGGGTGGCCAACCCCTTCTCAATCCTCAGAGATGATGCTATCAAGTAACCAAGCTGCTCCTGTTTGGTTTTCAAGAAATATTCAGATGCCTCCTCTTGAGTTGGCATCTTGGCAGCCTTCTCCCTCTTTGCCTTCTCCTTCTTCTCCTGAGCTTGAACTGATTGTGGATCATCTTCATTCATGACAACCTCATTGTCCTCAAAGTCTGGATAAAGTGGAAAGTGTTCCTTATCCAACTGATATTTTCCTGTGCCCATCTTTGAGTTTATCAATTCTTGAATCTGAGGTGCATATCCACAGCTCCTCTTCTGATCTGCTGCAGTCCTCTTGATTGTTTCAATGATCAGGCTCATGACTTTGAACTTCTGTGGCACATCAAACACATGCAACATGTTGATGGCATGCCCTCTGATCATGTTATGGTCACCAGACTTGGGCAACAAAGTGTGCCTCAGAATCCAATTTATGGTTGGCAACCCTGACAGCAGAAAGTGAACTGATCCAAACTTGTGAGTCTCTAATGCCTTGTCTGGAATTTCCTTGTACATGTGAGCCATTGAATTGTGACCCAACTTCTTCTTTGCATAAATGTCTAGGTCATCCTCATTCTCCTTGGGGGCATTGATCAGACTTGCCCATTCTTCAATAGTGGACTGGTACCTTGTACCTTCAGACATCCAAACTATTCTTCCATCTGGGTAAAAGTGTGCTGTGGAGTAGAACTGCATGATAAGCTCATCATTCCAGTTGGTGAACTTCTGTCCAACAAAATCTGCAACTCCACAAGCAACAAAGCTGTCTTGCACTCCAGGATAGTGCTGTTCATTTTCCTTGATGAATTTCCAGTCAACCCACCTCATGTCACAGACTATGGGCTTCTTGTCCAACAGAATTGTTTCATAGAAGTCCTGTGTTCCTTTGTGTGGAACCTGTAGTCAACAGCAGTTCTTCTTCTTGAAGCATATGGATCTTCCATTCTCCACAGTCTCAGCCCTGAATCCTTCCTGATTCTCATGTCCTCAGCCACAGGATGGGCATCATTGTGGTCTGGTATCTTGGGCTTGAGCTTTCTTAGAACCTGTCCTTCTTCTTCTGAATCTTCAGCAACATTGGGCAATGGGGCCTTGTTCTTCTCAGCAGCTGGAATACTCCTAGTATTCCTCTTTGGAACTTGCTTGGCCTTGGAGGCAGCTTTGGGTGATTCCTTGGGCTTGGATGTTGCAGCCCCTGATCTGATTGCATCTCCCATAAGCTTAGCTGCCTTTGGAGCTGGTGCAGCAAGCTCTTCCTCTTCCATCATGGAAGGTTGACCAACAATTTTGGCCATGGTCTTCTTGACCCTTTCCTTCCTCTTCTTTCCTTCAGCAGCTGGCTCTTTGGGATCAGGCCTTTTAGGCAGTTGAGTTGATGCTCTGGCCTTGGACATTGGTTGTCTTCCTGCAGGCCTTTTGGTCTTCATGCCTGGCTTTGTATTCTTTGTTGAGCCATATTCCTTCTTGAGCACCACTTTCTTGGAAGTAGCCTCATCTTCCTCAGCTTTGTAATCTTCATCCTCTGAATCTGAAGTTCTTTTCCTCCTTTGCCTAGTTGCAGCCTTAGGCAAATTGCTAGGAGTACTTCTGCTCCCTTCATCTGAAGTTGAGGGACTAGTGCCCTCACTCAAGTCCATCTGCTCTTCTGACCTGTTCTGGCTGTCACTTTGATCAGACATACTGCAAAAGCTGACTGCTGACCCTGTGAAGAGTTATAGATGAGATAGAAAAGATGAGCATCACAAAATGCAGAGGTTTTTGCAAAAGAATGACTCAAAAGTTCAGTCTTAGTTTTCCACAGAAAGCATTTCGGATCCACCGATTTTCAAACTCGGTGATACCGAAGCAGTTTTGGAACCTAAACTGATGATCTCGGTTGGACCGAGTTTCAGTTCGGTGGTACCGAGACTGCTAGGGTTCCACAGAATCCTCAAATCGGTTGCACCGATTAGTAATTCTCGGTCAGACCGAGAGTCACTAGTGCAATGGCATAAGCCAAATCGGTGAGACCGAGTTTTTCAACTCGGTGGGTCCGAGATGGTTTCAGCGGAAACCTAACCCTAAAAATTTGAATCACATCTAATCTATGAACTACTTTGGCTGGATAGAAGAGTTTCAATCGTGGCAAGAATCAATATGAAAACAATGTGCCAGGAATCAGACGTGGATAGCACAAAGATTAAGTCCATACCCTAACTTGGCGGTGGACTTGCTACAGCGGCAACGGCGGGGACGAAATCCGTTGACGGCGGCGGAGACCAGCGACAGGAGGCTGCTGGCGACGAGGAGACGATCCGGAGACCACGATGGCAGAGCGAGCTGTTGCGCGGGCGAAGGGTTTCGGAGAAATTTCCAAAATTTTGCCCGTGGCTATTATATAGCTCGACCCTGTCGGTGTGACCGAGTGGAACAACTCGGTGGCACCGAGATGCATAACTGTGTTCAGTTACAGCAAATCGGTGAGACCGAAAAGTTCAAATCGGTTGCACCGAGATTGAAAACTCAGATCAACTTGATGATCTCGGTAGGACCGAAATGGAAGGATCGGTCAGACCGAGAATCACTAAGAGGTTTTGGAAGTTTAAGTCTATGACGAATCGGGGACTCCGAGTGCTCCTCACACAGAGTGGTTCAAATCTGACTTGATCAAATTTTGTGATGTAGCATGAATAGAGTTTGAGACGAGAAAAGCATAGATAGCTAAAGAAGGTTCTTAGGCATTCTTGTCCATCCACTTGGCACAAAGAAAAGAATCCAAACAAACAAAACAACAAGTGGATGTCCTTGAATGAGTAAAATATGCACCAACATGCTCACACAATAAGATGGCAATTGAAATATGTGGCAAAGCATGCACAACCAATTTTAGCATCTATCAAGCAATTGGCGATGACTAGGTCATCTATATATGAGTATATTGACTTAGGAGTCAAATGAGAACATTTGATCATAGGTCATACTCATCGTTTAAGCTCAAGTGGGGTTACCACTTTTACATAATGCATTAATGTGTTCACACCATTAGAGTTGCTTTGACTCAATTCTTAGAGTTAAGCTCCCCCTAGATGTGAGATCCCCCCTTAGAGGGATGAACTAACCTTGGGTTTTGTCGATGATGACTTCATGTAGGTGTTGAAGATGTAGATGCTCAATGTTGATGTAGATCATTTGGAGCAATCCTTTGGAGTGAGTTGCACTTTCAACTTGCCTACATGGGTTAGTCCCACAAGGAACAAACAAGAATATCCATAGACATAGAGTGATGCACACACAAGATGATGTCCATGAAAACATTAGGTTACCTTGTCCCTTGCCTTACCAACATGAGGGTTTGTGACTCCTTGAACTAGTGCAAGATGTGAAAGTTGATTGCACTTGTTCTTGCCAAAATGATATGAGTGAAGAATGTTGGCGGAGTCACCCTCAAGAACTCTCTAGTTCTTCTTCTTCGGGATCCACATCATCTTGATGGGAATCCTTGGAGTTGTAGTTGTACTTGATGAAGTAGAACTTGACGTAGTCTTGGGGACCCACTTGAACGAGGCTTTAGGTGCTTCTTCAAATGCATCAATCTCTTCTTGAAGCTTGTCCTTGCCTTTGTTCTTGTGGTCTTGTGGTGGAAGATCATCTTGAGCTTGTGTCCCCTTGAAGGAAGTAGGATCATACTTCTCTTGTTGAGGAACAAACTTTGTCTTGGGGTATTGATCTTCTTCCCACTCAACTCCATTGGCGTTGAACTTTCGTTCAAAACCAACACCTTGATTCTTCCGGTGCCTTCCTTGCTTGCGTACAATTTCCTCGAATTGCTTACTCCCGGCAAGGCTCTTGTAAACACCTTTCTCTATAATTCCCTTCAATAAACTATTTTCTTGCTCAAGTGTAACTTGGCTAAGAGAATCATTAGTGGAATCAAGAGAACTACTAGAAGCAACAACATTGGATTTGACATTATTATTGTTACTACTAGAGGAAGTATCTTTCTTGTACTTGTTACTAGACTTGACTTGAGGCATGTAAGTAGATAAGAGTAAACGCTTGGCAATGTAAGAAGAACTTTTCTTGCGGAGATCATCATTGATTGCCTTTAAGAACTCATGCTCTTGCTCAAGATTGAGCTTTTCAAAGCGTAACTTCTCATGAGCCCTTAAAAGTTCTCGATGATCTTCGAAGATAGTTTCATGAGCCAACTTAAGAGTGTTTAGTTCTTTAGTTAGAAGCTCAATTTTCTCCTTATCATTGTCATTCGTTTGATTAGCATGATTAATTGACGTTTCATCATAGTATTCATCACTAGAGTTGTCAACAAGTAAATCATCATCCACAAGCAAGTCATCTTCATCACTATTAAAATCAACATACTCGGGATGTGTTACCTTTGGACCTTTGGCCATGAAGCATCTTCCAACACCTTCATTTGGTGAGTCAAATATGTCGTAGGAGTTGGTTGACACAAGTGCTAGACCGGCAACACCTTCATCTTGAGTATATTTGGAGTCGGAGTGATAGCTTCTCTCGGAGTGATTGTCAGAGTCAGAGCCGGAAACCCATTCACCAACATGAGCTTGATGTCTTCGTTTTGTGTAGCTCCTTGATGACTTGTCCTTTCTTTCCGAATCCTTGCTTCTCCGTGAGGGTCTTCGTTCATAACGATCATCTCTACTCCTCCTCTCTCTTGGTGGTGATTCTTCTCTTTTGCTTCTTATTTTTGGAGAATCTTATCTTCTTTTGTAGGGTGTCGTACACTCATTGGAGTAGTGTCTAGGCTTCCCACAATTGTAGCAATTGCACTCTCGACTAGAAGATCTCTTGTCATGATAAGACCTTGACTTGGAGCTTCTTTCTTTGCTTCTACTCTTGTAGAATTTGTTGAAGTTCTTCACCATTAAGCTCAATTCTTCATTGAAGGTTGGTTTCTCACTTGATGATGTGGGGGCTTCACTTGAGGCTTTGTAAGCACCACTTGACTTGTTGTGAAGTTCCTCCTTATCCTTGAGTGACATCTCATGAGCAACAATTCCTTCCAATGACTTCTGTTGGCTTGAGATTTTTGTAGTTTGGCATCATTTGGATCAATGTGCACACGGTATCATACTTTCCATCCAATGCTCTTAGGATCTTCTTGATGATGAATCTGTCGGTCATCTCTTCACTCCCTAAGCCGGCAATCTCATTTGTGATAAGTGCAAGCCTAGAGTACATTTCAGCGACACCTTCACCATCCTTCATTTTGAACTTGTCAAGCTGACTTTGGAGCACATCCAACTTGGATTCCTTGACGGATTCGGTACCTTCGTGCATATCAATCAAAGTATCCCAAATTTCCTTTGCATTCTCAAGACGGCTGATTTTATTGAATTCTTCGGGGCACAATCCGTTGAAGATGATATCACAGGCTTGAGCGTTGTATTGCAGCATCTTCAATTCTTCCGCAGTCGCTTCACGGTTCGGTTCTCTCCCATCGAAGAATTCACCTTGCAAGCCAATACAAATAATTGCCCAAACGGCGGGGTTATGTCCGAGAATATGCATTTTCATCTTATGCTTCCAACTAGCAAAATTAGTACCATCAAAGTAAGGACCTCTACGGTGATAATTTCCCTCGCTAGACGCCATACTCTCCTAGGTTGTGAAACCAAGGCTATGACCACCAAAAGCTATGGAAATCAAAGCAAATGGAGACCAATGCTCTGATACCACTTGTAGGACCTTGAAGTATGTCTAGAGGGGGTGATTAGACTACTTGACCAATAAAAACTTAACCTTTTCCCAATTTTAGAGTTTGGCAGATTTTAGCTATTTTAGGACAAGTCAAGCAATCATCACACAATTCAAGCAAGCATGCAAAGAGTGTATAGGCAGCGGAAATTAAAGCATGCAACTTGCAAGAAAGTAAAGGGAAGGGTTTGGAGGATTCAAACGCAATTGGAGACACGGATGTTTTTGGCGTGGTTCCGATAGGTGGTGCTATCGTACATCCACGTTGATGGAGACTTCAACCCACGAAGGGTAACGGCTGCGCGAGTCCATGGAGGGCTCCACCCACGAAGGGTCCACGAAGAAGCAACCTTGTCTATCCCACCATGGCCGTCGCCCACGAAGGACTTGCCTCACTAGCGGTAGATCTTCACGAAGTAGGCGATCTCCTTGCCCTTACAAACTCCTTGGTTCAACTCCACAATCTTGTCGGAGGCTCCCAAGTGACACCTAGCCAATCTAGGAGACACCACTCTCCAAGAAGTAACAAATGGTGCGTTGATGATGAACTCCTTGCTCTTGTGCTTCAAATGATAGTCTCCCCAACACTCAACTCTCTCTCATAGGATTTGGATCTGGTGGAAAGAGGGTTTGAGTGGAAAGCAACTTGGGGAAGGCTAGAGATCAAGATTCATATGGTAGGAATGGAATATCTTGGCCTCAACACATGAGTATGTGGTTCTCTCTCAGAAATGATAAGTTGGAAGTGTAGGTTCGTTCTAATGGCTCTCTCCACGAATGAAGAGGAGGTGGAGGGGTATATATAGCCTCCACACAAAATCTAACCGTTACACACAATTTACCAAACTCGGTGGGACCGAATCGTTAAACTCGGTCGGACCAATTTAGTAAACCTAGTGACCGCTAGTGATTTTCGGTGGGACTGACATGCATCTCGGTGAGGCTGATTCAGTTAGGGTTAGGGCATAACGTAATCTCGGTGAGACCGATTTGGTAATAAGCTTTCCAGAGAGTTGGTCAGGTAAACTCGGTGGGACCGATTTGCTCTTTTCGGTGAGACTGAAATGTTACAAAAAGGAAACAGAGAGTTTACATTGCAATCTCAGTGGGACCGGTCGCTCACTTCGGTTACACCGAAACGTTACGAAGGGAATCAGAGAGATTGCAACCCCATCTCGGTGAGACCGAGATCCCTATCGGTAAGACCGATTTGCTTAGGGTTTGTGGCAGTGGCTATGACTTTTGGAATCGGTGGCGCCAGCTAGAAAGAATCGGTGTGACCGATTTTGGCTTTAGGTTTAGGTCATTTGTGGATGTGGGAAAGTAGTTGAGGGTTTTGGAGCATATCACTAAGCACATGAAGCAAGAGGCTCATTAAGCAACACCTCATCCCTTCTTGATAGTATTGGCTTTTCCTATAGACTCAATGTGATCTTGGATCACTAAAATGTAAAATAAAGAGTCTTGAGCTTTTGAGCTTGAGCCTATCCTTTGTCCTTAGTATTTTGAGGGATCCACTTTCATCATCCATGCCATGCCATTCATTGAGCTTTCCTGAAATAATAGTCTTGGAATAGCATTAGCTCAATGAGCTATATGTTGTTATGAATTACCAAAACCACCTAGGGATAGTTGCACTTTCAGCACCCCAGAGTTCGAAACTCAAGGGTCTGTCGGAACCCGAAATCCGACATTTGGCGCGCCATGTAGGGGTGCACCGGAATCGTGTATTCCACCATCTCGCGTTTCGTCTTCCGTCGTGCCCATGTGTGACGCTCGCCGAGCCCGCGCCGAGCGTCGGGCTGCTCTCGTGGCCCATGTCGCCTAGACGGCCCCCATCGGCGGGCCTCCCCGTCATTCCCCATCGCCTGCCGCCCACGCCGCCATCGGCCCGGCGGGGAACGAGCAGCAGGCGTCGTTGCTACATCCCTCGATGCGGCGGGAAGGCCGCACCGCCACCCCGCAGCTGACTCCAGCAGGCTCGTCGCGCTCCCACGGACGCGCACGCCGTGTTGCTCCTGGCACATGATCTCCTGCACTACTGCCCCGTCGACAACCTCTATGACGAGTGGCTCGCTCGCATCACCGAGCTCATCAGCGCCACAGGGGCTCCCCTGCGCCGTCCGTCTCGCTGCATCGCCCTCCGCCCTGTGCGGGCAACGCAGCTCTGGAGGCACCTCCGCCGCCTCCTCCTCAAGAAGGCGCCCTGGCCCCAAGGCGTGCGGCCCCTGGACGAGACCCACTGCATCCAGTGCCCGCGCAGCAAGAAAAGAGCTGCCAAGAGGTCCCTCGCCCTCAAGAAGGTGCTCGCGTGCTCCCTGCACCAGCACGCCATGACCGCGCTCCTGCTCCAGCGCGCCAAGACCCCCGCGTTGCTGCTGGCGGCAGCGCGCGGAGACCTCCAAGATCAAGCCCTTCGTCACCAAAGGCCCCCTGTGGCCACTGCAGGCTGTCGCGCCTTCACCGCCGAGGTGCGCAGCATGACCTGGTTGGGCAAGTTCAAGCCAGATCTGCCTCCTCGCTACGACGGTACTGCCAACCCCGCGGAGTTCCTCCAGCTCTACGAGCTGGGCATCGAGGCGGCCAACGGGGACAAAACGTTCATGGCGAAGTGGTTTCCCATGGCGCTCAAGGATGGCGCCCGCACCTGGCTCCTAAACCTGCCTACCAGCATGATCTCCTCTTGGGATGAGATGCGCACTCGCTTCACCGCCAACTTCCAAGGCACTCGCGACCGGCCCCCGGCCATGAGTGACTTGCGCCGCATCAAGCAACAGCCAGGAGAGACCCTGCAAAAGTACATCCAGCGCTTCAACAACGCCCGCCTCAAGATCCCCAGGGTGACTGAGGAAGCCATCATCTCAGCCTTCTCTGATGGCGTGCATGACATCAAGATGAAAGAGGAGCTAGCAATCCATGAAGACCTGTGCACATCTCTGGAGATGTTCAACTTGGCGACCGAGTGCGCTAGGGCTAAGGAAGGGCACCTCTCCCTCCTCGAGCTTCCGGCTGCCGATCCAGAAGAGAAGAAGCCCAAGGTCAAGGACGTGAAGCGCAAGGGAGTGGTTGTGCTCACAGCAGAGCCAGACACCAAGCGAGGCAGGGATCAGCCGGAGTCATCCAAGGGCAGCCGGTAATGTGTGTACCATGACATCCACACCCACAACACCAACGAATGCCAAGAGCTCAAGGTTGTGTGAGATGGACGTATCGGCCGACGCTCCAAGCGCAATGATCGGGGCTATGGCCGAGGAGGAGGAAGAGGTGGAGGACGATGGGAAGACAGTGGCCCTCACCAAGGGTGGCGTGACCGACCTCACGAGGACCGCTGGCAGGACCAGCCTCGCGAGTGAGGTTGGAGGGATCAGCCTCGTGAGGATCGCCCGCAAGGCAACGCAGGCCTCCCTCCTGTGCCACCACCGCCGAGGAGGAATGAAGACCAGCATCAGGACGAGGGGGTTGGGGGCTTCTAGGAGCCGCGCGCAATCGCTTGCATCCTGGGCGGAGCTCAAGCCCCAGCCTCTCAGCGTATCTTCAAGCAGTTTGCTCGCGAGGTGAATGTCGTCCTCCCAAAGCTTGAGGCTTCGCACCCTCTCAGGTGGTCCACATGTGCCATCACGTTCAGCTCAGTGGAACAGCTCAAGTGCGCAGCAATAGTTGGGGTCCTCCCAATGCTCTGTTCCCTAATCATTAGCAATGTGCAGGTCACCAGGACCCTCATTGATGGTGGAGCAGAGCTCAACGTTCTGTCTGTCAAGACATTCAACAATCTCCAAGTGCCGTATGATCAACTCCAGCCAACCAAGCCTTTCTCAGGAGTCACTAATGGTTCTACCACCCCGATATGGCAGGTCCGCCTCCCTCTCACCTTCGGACAGCGCAAGAACTACCGTACTGAGCTCATTGACTTCGACGTCGCCCACATTCGCCTGCCGTACAACGCCATCCTCGGGTATCCGGCCCTGGCCAAGTTCATGGCAGTGACTCATCATGGCTACAACGTCCTCAAGATGCCAGGAAGCGGTGGAGTCATCATAGTCCCCTGTGAGGAAAGGGATGTAGTGTGTTCCCTTGAGCGTGCCTTCCAGGCCGCGGCAATCGAAGACCCAGATCGCAGGAGCGAGAGCCTTCCCGGGGCAGTCCCTAAGAAGAAGAAGACTACACCTGGACCAAACCATCAGGAGGTAGGCACCTCCAGAGGCGTTGCGTCAGGATGCGCGCCCGTTCAAGGGGCACCACCCTCTGTCGCATAGGAAGGCGCACCCGGCACCCTCCTCGGGCAAGGCTTGGGGGCTCTCTCCTGGAGGGCCACCGACTTTGCCAAGGCCACGAGGGAGGCGCTCGGGCACCACTTGGAGACGTGCTTCAAAGCACGTTTCCCTCAGGAAGGTATGAGGCAAGGAGGGCCAAACCCTCAGGAGTTCATCGCAAGAAACACTTAGGAGCTGCAGGAGTCAAGAGTCATGCGCGGCAGCCGCCGCTTACCCGCCGTAGCCCCCCATCCAGGCGAGGGTGGTGGGCTGCGCGTCTGCATCGACGTGCCAGGGCTCAACCGAGGCACATCTCAGGAGCGCCTCTGGCCTCGCGCGTGGGACGTTGCGAGGGTCCACCTCACAGCTACATTCGCATGCCTCTCGACCTGCCGAACGTGGCCGCTACTCTTCAGCGCCTGCTGAGGAGCATTCTGGAGGCTCAGGAGGTCAGACATTGCGTGGTCCTGGCAGAGATGGAGATGGTCCTTGAGGATCCGCCTGCGCCCCCGGACCCTCTCGAGGCTCCTGGTCCCGGGAGCTCGTGAAGGTCGGATTCCTCACCGCGCGTCGTCCGCTACTTCAGCATTCCTTCATCTCCAATGGTATCAGGTGACATCTTTCAAAGTTCCATTTTCAGCTGGGAGCGCCCCCAGGGCTGCATCATTCCCAGGCCGCGTGGGTCCGTCCCTGTAGCATGTATCCGTTTTGCTTATGTTCTTTGCTTATCTTGTTGGGGGCGCCCCTCCGGCTGCATTATCCCCAAGCCGCTCAGGCCCGACCCGGTGGCATGTATCTCTCCCGCATCTATCTAGGTTGTGTGCCCTGCATACTTAACCTACTATGATCATTACCTGATGCCTCCCACGGCACTCCTTTTCCTTTTCTTTTCTTCTTCATGTTGATCGCTTGGACGTTAAAAGGGGGGCACCTGAGCATCGCGACTCACGGGCTCTTACTGGATCTCCAGCCCTCACCTCCTGGCCTTGTCCACAGCATCACGACCTGGCATGCCAGCGATGGTTGAGCTTGCTCGAGGGCCGGGACCTAAGGACGTAGAGCATTGGCATCTAACCAATCTTGCAGAAGCATACTACAAACAAAGGCCCAGAGCCAGGCGCAACCCGCCTTGAGGTAGGGCCACGTGAGTCCCACGCTGGCTCACGAGTGCCCAGATACACCTCGTCAAGCCCTACCGTGCCAGCCACGTGTTAGGGCGGGGTTGTACATGCCCCGGGGGCTCCTCCCGTAGGGGGAGGGCTCCCACGTACTAGTGGAAGCACCATGCTCCGCGCTGGCTGACGACACTGCCGAGGAGCGGCTATGCCCGTACACATACGGAAGCGCTACGCTCCGTGCTGGTGATAAACAACTAGGGGCGGCCCACGGCCGCATCAACCTCAGGGAGCCCAGAGCTCAGTGTCCGGCCCTATCATAACGCCTCCCCTCGGGAGCGCCACGCGAGGGGGCTGGACACGGGGGCTACGTCCGGGCCATGCCCGGGCGCACGCCACCCAGCCAGGTCCCTCGGGCCTGGTTCGTCGCGCACCCCTCCCCGAGCGGAGCCAAGGTATGAAGACCGTTTGAGCGTCAAGGGGGACTCCTGAGCATCGCGACTCAGGAGTCTAACTGGTCACATAGCCCCTCACTCCTTAGTCATGTCCTGGTTTCCGGTCGAGGCTAACAGCGGCTGAGGTATGTGCAGGGCTGGGCCCTGCTGACGTAGAACGACAAATCCACTCCTATGCCTCCCTTCCCTACTTGTTGTTCGCGCGTCAAGGGGGACTCCTGAGCATCGCGACTCAGGAGCCTAACTGGTCACGTAGCCCCTCACTCCTTAGTCCCGTCCTCGTTTCCGATTGGGGCTAACGGCGGCTGAGGTATGCGCGGGGCTGGGCCCTGCCGACGTAGAACACAAGCAAATAGGAGGGGAAAACGCAAATTCTAGGGAATTCAAAAGCAAATATTACAAGCCATAGGATGTTTTCACAATGCCAAACACAAGTTTAAACGCCTCCACGAGGCATGGTGCATGTTGCAGGAATTGAAACGGGACAGAAGCCGTGAAGGGATCACTTTCCGGTGGCGCCGCCGCTTGTGGTGGAGTCACGCTGGGTGGCTCCACCTCCTGAAGCCACGGAGCTGGCAGCATCGCGCCCGGGCCTGGTGCCGAAGGCGCGGAACCTTCCCAGAAAGGCCTTAGCTCGGCCCTTCACAGCCTCAGCAGCAGCAGCGGCAAGCTCGCCGCTCACATGTTCCAGCAAGTTGTCGAGGCCAACGTTGGGGTCACGAACGTAGACTTGGCTGAGGACACACGTCAGCGCCGCAGAAGATAGGGCACGTGCCTCAGCCTCGGCCGTGGGACCAAGGCCGTCTACGACATCTTCAAGTGCACGGACCAGGAAGGGAAGCAGCTCGGCGGGGCCATCCTCTATGCCAGCCAACGGCTTCTCTAAGCCGCCATCATAAAGTGTCTTCAGTGCGGCGCGAGCTTTCTCCTCCTGCTTCGCAATGGCCACTCGATCCTCAGCCAGGACCTCCGCCTTGCCGTCTAGCTCGATCCTCTCTGCCTTCAGCGCCTGCTCAAGTGTCTCCAACCGGCCACGATGGTCATCGAGCTCGGCGTCCCGATCCCTGACGGTAGCTTCCCGAGCCTTCATCTCCTTCTCCTTCTCCTGGCGGCCGCGGACCTCCTTGGCGAGCTCGTCACGTAGGCCTTGCAGCTCGTCCTCCAGCGCCTTGCAGCGGCCTCGGGCATCCACAGCATCACCCAAGGCAGCGTCGCGAGCGGCCTTGGCCTGGGAGGCGGCTTGTTTCTCCTCATCGAAGGCCGACACAGCCTGGCTCAGCGCCGCCCGGACGGAGGTGTCAGAGCGGACCCAGCCAGAGGCTAGCTCTAGGCGCCCGACCACCAGGCGGGGATCCGTGCTCCGGAGATCCTCCCGCAGCCGGCTCAGTTCATTGGCAGCACAATCCAACACGGCAGAGGAAGCAGAGGAGACGGGAGCCGGTGGAATAGGCGGAGAGGACGGCAGCGTGATCACAGCTTGGGAGGAAGGGACCCCCTGAGCCTTGGCCACTTCGGCGACAGCATCAAGTGCAAGCACCTCCAGAGTCAGCGGGGCCATCGGGGCTGACTCCTTGCCGGAGCATCCCTGCTGGCCTCGCGAAGACGACCGGGCAGGGGAGGCACGAGCCTCGCTGCCTCCTTTCCCCGCAGATGAAGGCGCTGCCCCGGTAGGCGAACTCGCCCCAAGCAGGGTCGCCGAGGCCCCTTTCAACCTTTTTGCTGCAGGCGCCGGCCTAGCCAAAAGGATGCAGATGTAAGGCCTTGGCGACAGAAACAGAAGCAAAACATGAATCGAGCACTTACTGGTCGTCGTTCGCGGACTCAAGCAGCCTCCGGCCAAACTTGAAGCCCGAGAACCTACTGCTAGGGTCAGCCCTGGGAGGTCCGGAAGCAGAAGGCGCGTCGGGAGGGCTGGAGCTGGCCTCAAACCGCCCCGGGACCAGAGCAGACCCTCGGGGAACCAGCCCCGTCCTGTCCTTCCTCGGGACCAAGGGCGATTCCTCCCTGCCTCGCCTGGCACCAGCCTCGTTGTTGTCCGGCATGGAGCGGAGGGCGTGGGACCTGCACCGAGGGAAGGACTCCCCCAACTCCTCGCCGGTCACCTCAGAGTCGGGCTCTTCTTCCTCCTCCTCTTCTTCCTCCTCACCACCGCTGGAGTCGTTGGAGGACACGTTCACCGTCGCCAATGCCGCCAGATCCTCGGGAGCTTCCGCTGGCACTAGCCCCTCCCCGTTAAAGGTGGGCATGGCATCCACCACCTGCTCCCAGTCGTCGCGAAGGAACAGGGGGATAGGAGCGCCCTCCGGGCTCGCCACGTCTCCCCCAACCAAGGAATGGAGAGCCACGGCCAGATCTTTGTCGGCCAGGGCCTCAGAGCTTAGGCGGAGGGCGGCATCTGCTTCCCCAAGCCTCCACAATTGGAGCGAGTGTTCCCGAAGTGGAGCCACCCGGTGCTCCAGGAACTCCCTCAGGAGCATAGCCCCGGTCAGCTTCGCCGCCCCCAAGTTGCCTGGCCTTAGGTCCGCGTTCATCCTCTTCAGCACCACCTTCGCACGGGGGTCGTCAAGCTCCGCGTGAGACCACGCATCAACGGCCTTGGGCTGCCCTGTAGGCAGCACCAGTCGAGGGTGGATGCGCCCAACATCCACCATGACCCACTTGCTCCGGAAGCCTTCGATCCTCTTCCCGGGCTTCGATATGGCATTGGAGTTGGAGTATGCGATAAAGCTCGCACATGCGGTGATGTGGGCACCAGAAACCCGGAAGGAAAAGTAATGGCGCAGCAAGGCCATTGAGGGCATCACTCCAACGTGAGCCTCCCAATAGTAGGCGAAAATCGCCAGGAGAAGAACAGAGTTGGGGTGGAGGTGCAGAGCTTGCAAGTTGTATTGGTGAAGAATAGCAAGGAAGAACTCAGAAAAAGGAGGCACCAGACCGGTGATGATGGTGCTCACAAAGAGCGGGTAGAAGGTGCTCCCCTTGCCTTCAGGCTGGGCGGAGCCGACCTTGATCATAGTCGCCCCCTCGTTGCCCTGCGCCACCGTCATCAGGCGCGTGAGGGCGAGGTTCTTCTCCGACACGTTCGGGGGATCCAGAGCCGGCGAGTACCAGGCCCCGGTCAGGGTCTTGCGAGGCGCCATGGCTCGCCGGATGTAAGGGATTGAGGCAGCTCTGGGGGATTTCGGAAGCGAGAAGGGGAAGAGCGAGAAATGGGATCTGGAGCAAGATGAATGAGAACAAAGCAAGTAAGTCTGGCCCGGGCACCCCTTTTGTCAGACGGATGGTTGCTGAGGCATCATGGGGAAGCGGAGACGCCCACGTCCAATCAATCGCCACGCGACGCCCAAGGCCGCAGGCTATTGGGGCCCATGGCGCTTCGCATTTGCCCATTCGCTTCTCTGCTAAGCCAAGTCCGGGCGCGCCTTGGGCCCGGGGGCTACTGTCGGCGTTCTGGGAACGGGGGTCCCCAGACTTGCCTGCCTGCGGCATGCGGCGTGGCTCAAGCAGAGGCCCAGTGCAGCCCAGCTTCATCAGCTCAAGCTCAAGACCCTCGCGAGGGGCCAAGCCTCGTGGGGCGGACGACAGGAAGCTTCCTCAGGAGTAGCCTCATCAGGCGGGCTCTCGAGGAGGTGGAGAGATCAAGGCAGGGGTACCTCGTGAGGTGTCCGTGACGCAAGCCATGACGATCAAGACCAGGCGGGCGCTAGGCGGGCGCCGGCCTACGCAGTGTCCTTGTTTCCCCTTTGGTGCAAAGGGGGGAAAGCATAGGCCAAGGCATCAGGCAAAGGCTACCGTTTCGGTGCAACAAGACCAAGACTAGCAGAACGGCAGGATGGAGGTCACCGTGGAGCCCAAGACGACGTCACCGTCAGAGTCTTTGGCAGTCGAAGACCAACTTTAGTCAGGATAAGTGTACTAGAGGTTCCCCTTCAAAATGGCCAATTGTTGGCGCCCTTCCCGCTCAATATTTGGGAAGAGGACCAGGGCCTCTCTCTATATATAGGACTAGCCACCACAGTAGGATGAGGGGGAGAGGGAGAGCCAGAGAGAAAAACCAACCCTTCCAAAGGGGCAACACCACCACAAGAACATCCCTCGCGAGGTTATTCTTCCTTTGTATTGTTCATCATCAGCCCCTGAGGCAATCCACCACACCACACACTAGAGTAGGGTATTACACCACAATGGTGGCCTGAACCAGTATAAACCTCGTGTCCCCTGTGTGTTCTTTTTTCTAGCCTAGATTCCTTGTGAGGCTTCGAGACGTGAGTTGGTAGGAGAGAGATCTTCACGCGCACCCCAGAGTTCGAACCTCAAGGGTCTGCCGGAACCCGAAATCCGACAACTACGCACACAACAAGGATTAAGAGAATTAAACCAAGTCTTAGCATCACCCTTTAATGGGAACGGAAATATCTTAAGGATATAATAATAGCGAGACTTCTCATCATTAGTAAACAGGGTGGCTATATCATTCAACTTGGTGAGATGTGCCACAACAGTTTCAGATTCAAGGCCATAAAAAGGATCAGATTCAACTAAAGTAATTATCTTAGGATCAATAGAGGATTCATAATCCTTATCAGTAACACAGATAGTGAAGTAGCAAAAGCAGGGTCAGGTTTCATTCTAGCATTAAAAGATTGTTGCTTCCATTTAGCTAATAACTTCTTAAGATCATATCTATCTTTGCAGGCAAAGATAGCTCTAGCAGCTTCATCATCTATAACATAACCCTAGGGAACAATAGGTAATTCATAATTAGGGGGAGAACTTTCATCATCACTATCATCAATAATAGAATCTTCAATAATTTCATTCTCTCTAACCCTAGCAAGTTGTTCATCAAGAAATTCACCTAATGGAAAAGTAGTCTCACGCATAGAAGTAGTTTCATCATAAGTATCATGCATAGCAGAAGTGGCATCAGCAATAACATGCGACATATCAGAATTCATAGCAGTAGCAGGTTTAGGTGTCGCAAGCTTACTCAAAACAGAAGGAGAATCTAGTGCAGAGC
Organism: Triticum aestivum; assembly: GCF_018294505.1. Lineage (NCBI taxonomy): Eukaryota > Viridiplantae > Streptophyta > Magnoliopsida > Poales > Poaceae > Triticum > Triticum aestivum. The sequence continues at coordinate 464,667,850 of NC_057804.1, forward strand.
TAGATGGCAGTTCCTTACCTCCCCTCGTAGTTGAGGGAAAAAACTTGGTTATTTCGTCTTTCAAGTTCCGCATAGTGATCAACATATATAAATCCCAAGTGACTCAGAGAATAGAGCTATGTTCCCCGACAACAGCGCCAGAAATTAGTCTTGATAACCCACAAGTGTAGGGGATCGCAACAGCTTTCGAGGGTAAAGTATTCAACCCAAATTTATTGATTCGACACAAGGGGAGCCAAAGAATATTCGTAAGTGTTAGCAGTTGAGTTGTCAATTCAACCACACCTGGATAACTTAATATCTGCAGTAAAGTGTTTTGTAGCAAAGTAGTATGATAATACAGGTAACAGTGGCAAAAGTAAAGATAATAGTTTTGTAGGAATTGTAACAGTAGCAACGGAAAAGTAAATAAGCGAAACAAAAGATGTGAAAAGCTCGTAGGCATTGGACCAGTGATGGATAATTATGTCGGATGCGATTCCTCATGTAATAGCTATAACATAGGGTGACACAGAACTAGCTCCAATTCATCAATGTAATGTAGGCATGTATTCTGAATATAGTCATACGTGTGTATGGAAAAGAACTTGCATGACATCTTTTGTCCTACCCTCCCGTGGCAGCGGGGTCCTAGTGGAAACTAAGGGATATTAAGGCCTCCTTTTAAAAGAGAACCAGAACAAAGCATTATCACTTAGTGAATACATGAACTCCTCAAACTATGGTCATCACCGAGAAGTATCTCGATTATTGTCACTTCGGGGTTGTCGGATCATAACACATAATAGGTGACTATAGACTTGCAAGATGGGATCAAGAACACACATATATTCATGGAAACATAATAGGTTCAGATCTGAAATCATGGCACTCGGGCCCTAGTGACAAGCATTAAGCATAGCAAAGTCATAGCAACATCAATCTCAGAACATAGTGGGTACTAGGGATCAAACCCTAACAAAACTAACTTGAGTACATGATAAATCTCATCTAGCCCATCACCGTCCAGCAAGCCTACGATGGAATTACACACGCACGGCGGTGAGCATCATGAAATTGGTGATGGAGGATGGTTGATGATGACGACGGCGATGAATCCCCCTCTCCGGAGCCCCGAACGGACTCTAGATCAGCCCTCCCGAGAGAGATTAGGGCTTGGCGGCGGCTCCGTGTCGTAAAACGCGATGAAGCTGTCTCTCTGATTTTTTTCTCTGTGAAACAGAATATATGGAGTTGGAGTTGAGGTCGGTGGAGCGTCAGGGGGCCCACGAGAGAGGGGGGTGCGCCCCCCACCCTCGTGGACAGGGTGTGGGCCCCCTACTCTTGATTTTATCGCCAGTATTTTTTATATTTTCCAAAACTTGTCTCCGTGGATTTTTAGGTCATTCCGAGAACTTCTGTTTTCTACACATAAAACAACATCATGGTAGTTCTGCTGAAAACAACGTCAGTCCGGGTTAGTTTCATTCAAATCATGCAAGTTAGAGTCCAAAACAAGGGAAAAAGTGTTTGGAAAAGTAGATACGTTCGAGACGTATCAATGCCATGACAAGATTTTGAAGGAGTTCAAAATAGATTGGCAAAGGAGGAGTTCTTGGCTGTGTTATAAGGTGTGAGTATTGAGTAAGACTCAAGATCTGACCACGGCAGAAGAGAGAGAAAGGACGCAGGTCATCCCCTATGCTTTAGACGTAGGCTCTACAGTATGTTATGCTGTGTACCGCACCTGAAGTGTGCCTTGCCATGAGTCAGTCAAGGTGTACAAGAGTGATCCAGGAATGGATCACGGGACAGCGGTCAAAGTTATCCTTAGTAACTAGTGGACTAAGGAATTTTCTCGATTATGGAGGTGGTAAAAGAGTTTGTCGTAAAGGGTTACGTCGATGCAAACTTTGATACTAATCTGGATGACTATGAGTAGTAAGCCGGATTCATACAGTAGAATAGTTATTTGGAATGGCTCCAAATAGCGTGTGGTAGCTACATCTACAAGATGACATAGAGATTTGTAAAGCACACACGGATCTGAAAGGTTCAGACCCATTGACTAATAACCTCTCTCACAAGCGAGATATGATCAAACCCCATGGGTGTTGGATTCATTACAATCACATAGTGATGTGAACTAGATTATTGACTATTGTGCAAGTGGGAGACTGTTGGAAATATGCCCTAGAGACAATAATAAAATGGTTATTATTATATTTCCTTGTTCATGATAATTGTCTATTGTTCACGCTATAATTGTATTAACTAGAAACCGTAATAAATGTGTGAATACATAGACCACAACATGTCCCTAGTGAGCCTCTAGTTGACTAGCTCGTTGATCAACAAATGGTTATGGTTTCCTGACCATGGACATTGGATGTCATTGATAACGGGATCACATCATTAGGAGAATGATGTGATGGACAAGACCCAATCCTAAGCATAGCACAAGATCGTGTAGTTCGTTTGCTAAGAGCTTTTCTAATGTCAAGTATCATTTCCTTAGACCATGAGATTGTGCAACTCCCGGATATCGTAGGAATGCTTTGGGTGTGTCGGATTTTGGGTTCCGACAGACCCTTGAGGTTCGAACACTGGGGTGCGCGCGGAGGTTTCGCCTTCTACCTACCTGATCCTCGCCGAATCGCTTGGATCTGAACTACGAGAAGAACAACACAAGAGACACAGGATTTATACTGGTTCGGGCCACCATTGTGGTGTAATACCCTACTCCAGTGTGTGGTGTGGTGGATTGCCTCTTGGGCTGATGATGAACAATACAAGGAGGAACAGCCTCGCGAGGGTCTGTTCTTGTGGTCTCTCTCTTTGTGCCGGCCAGATGGATCGATCCCCCTACCTTGTGGGTGGCTAGTCCTATTTATAGGCGAAGGCCCCGGGCCTCTTCCCAAATATTGAGCGGGAAGGGCGCCAACAATTGGCCAATTTGAAGGGGAACATCTAGTACACTTACCCTGACTAAAGTTGGTCCTCGCCTGTCAAAGGCTCTGGTGGTGACACCGACTTGGGCTCCACGGTGACCTCCATCCTGTCGTTGGACTGGTCTTGGTCTTGTTGCACCGAAATGGATGCCTTTGCTTGATGCTCTCGCCTGCGCTTGCTCCCCTTGCACCAAAGAGGAAAGAAGGACACTGCGCGGGCTGGCGCCCGGCTGGCGCCATTGGTTGTCATGGCTTGCGTCATGGGCACCTCGCGAGGTACCCCGCCTTGAACTCTCCGCCTCCTCGTGAGCCAGCCTGACGAGGCCGTGCGTGAGGAAGCTCCTTGTCGTCCGCCCCGCAAGGCTTGGCCCCTCGCGAGGGTCTTGAGCTTGTGCTGATGAAGATGGGCCGTGCTGGGCCCCCTTTGAGCCACGCCGCAGGCCGCAGGCAGGCAAGTCTGGGGACCCCCGTTCCCAGGACGCCGACAGTAGCCCCCGGGCCCAAGGCGCACCCAGACTTGGCCGAGCAGAGAGGCGAAACGGCAAGTGCGAAGCGTCATGGGCCCTAACAGCCTGCGGCCTTGGGCGCCACGTGGCGGTTGATTGGACGTGGGCGCCTCCACTTCCCCATGATGCCTCGGCAACCGCATGGATTCGACAAGTCCCTGCACGCGAAATGAGTCATAATTACCTGCGGTCGCGGAAGCCGACGGTTGGCCTTCTCCGGCTATAAGTATGGTACGCCGCGTGCCCTTCCAGTTCATCCCCTCTTGCTTCTCCATCTTCCTCATGGCCCCGCCAAGGAAGCTCTTGGGCGGAGAGAAGGGGAAGGCTCGCCAGGCCGAGCCTGCCTCTCCTCCGCCCAAGCGCAGTAGCGGCCGCCCTCGCAAGCACCCCGTGGCCTCCGCAGCGATTCCCCGTGACCGCGGAGGTGATTTCCCGCGTGGCGACGGGCGGCCGGCTGCGGCCGAGGGGCGCGTCCTGGCCGTGCGGCCCCCGAGGCCGCGCTCTCACACCGCGGAGGTGCTACCAGAGTTTGTTGTGTGGGCAGCGGAGCCGGCCAGCGCCCGGCTTTAGCTCCCTTGCTTCCTCCTGGGTGAGCTCCCGGCTGGCGCCCCGGGCAGCCTCTGGCTCCAGGCAGACGGTTGCTGCAGCCGGGCCTCGTGGGCTTCGCTAGAGGTCTTCGTGTCCGGGATCCTGGCCCTGACCCACGGCTGGCAGACGTTTGCCCGCGCGCGAGGCCTGAGCCTCCGGTGCACCCTGCACTTCAAGTTCGACGGCGACGCCATACGTGAGGGTGTTTGGGGAAGATGGTCGCCGCGCTGGGTGCTGCCCTGAAGAGGATGGCCATGGCCGGGGACCCAGCCCCAGCGAGGATGGAGAGGGCAGCGAGCGCGCGGCTGGTGGCGCCAAGGATTCCTCAAGCTTCTCTGGTTCCTCTTCGGGTAGCGACTCTTCTAGCAGCGGCCACGGTCTGCCTCCGCGCCGTCGTGCCTGCTTGGAGGGCGGTAGCGGGTCCGCCCGCCGCCGCACCCTGGTGAAGCGCGAGAGGGAGTCCGCCTGAGCTCCGGAGGCAACTCGGGCCCGGCGCCTGGCGTGCTTGACCTGATTTGTTCCCCCTTCTCCTTTCTCCTGCACAAAAAGACAGCTATGTGGGGGCCCCGTGGGGGCGTGTTTGCGTTACCATTGTCAATCATCATAATGTTTCCGTAGTTCTGGTATCGTTCCTTTTTGTTGTACGCCCGCGCATAGGTAATTTCCAGCCTTGGCCATGGGGCGACCGACCCGGGTCCTGTATTCGTGTCGCGGTGCCCGTGAGGCACGGACTAGAGGAACGCTCCTGATAGTGGGCCCGGGTCATGAGGTCTTGACCGAAAGGATCAAAACACTCACGAGGGCGCCAGGGTCATCCCCTCGCGAGACCTCGCGCAAGAGAAAACATGGTCGGAGGGCAAAAAACCGAAGAGCCAAAAGTCAAAAGACAGTGACAGTTTCAATAAAACTTCAAATGAGAATGAACTAGCCAACTACAGAAAGCAAATGAAAAAGCCGCGTCCGGCACCTAGTCTAGTCTTCGACGTCTTCTCACCAGCGCAGAGCTAAGTGCTACCACTGGGCATGGGAGGGAGCCCCAGGGCCTGAGGCCGGCGCTCCTGAGACTCCGGGGCGTGTACAGCCCCAACTCATTATTACGTGAGAGTGTCATGGGCGGCGAGCTTCACAGGCATTGGCCTTCTTCACAGGCTCCAGGCCTTTCTTCAGGGAAGCAAGCTTCACGGTCATTGGCCCTCTTCATAGGCTCCAGGCCTTTCCCAAAAATGCGATAGCTTCACAGGCGTTCTCCTTCTTCACAGGCTCCGGGCCTTTCTTCAGGGAAGCAAGCTTCACGAGCATTGGCCCTCTTCACAGGCTCCGGGCCTTTTCCAAAAACGCGATAGCTTCACAGGCGTTCGCCTTCTTCACAGGCTCTAGGCCTTTTCCAAAAAGGATGGTCTTCACAGGCTCCGAGCCTTTTCCAAAAAAGATGGTCTTCACAGGCGTTCGCCTTCTTCACAGGATCCGGGCCTTTTCCAAAAAGGATGGTCTTCACAGGCATTCGCCTTCTTCACAGGCTCCGGGCCTTTTCCAAAAAAGATGGTCTTCACAGGCGTTCGCCTTCTTCATAGGCTCCCGGCCTTTTCCAAAAAAGATGGTCTTCACAGGTGTTCGCCTTCTTCACAGGCTCCGGGCCTTTTCCAAAAAAGATGGTCTTCACAGGTGCTCGCCTTCTTCACATGCTCCGGGCCTTTTCATGGGTAAAACCTCCGGAGGTGCTGGATGTTCCACGCATTCTGGACTGGCACCCCCTCCTGGGTCTCCAAGCGTGCGGAGCCGGGCCTGGAAACATGAACAACCTTGAACGGGCCCTCCCGTATGGGAGAGAGATTATGAAGTCCCTCCCTGGAGAGAACCCGCCTGAGCACGAGGTCCCATACCTCGAGAGTCCTGGGGCGGATGTTGCGGCAGTGGTATCACCGCAGTGCTTGTTGATATCTTGCCGCTCGCAGTGCGGTTTCTTGGCGACGCTCCTCCCCCAGCACGAGGTACATCGCCCGCATGGCGTCCTGCTGCGCTTCGTCGAACGCCAGGACCCGCGCGGACCGACGTCTGACCTCGTGAGGGAGGACCACTTCGGCTCCATAGACCAAGAAGAAAGGGGTCTCTCTGGTCGGCTTGGTTGCGGTCGTGCAGATGGACCACAGCATGGATTGGAGCTCGTTGTACTAGCCCTGCCGCAAGCCTCCAGCTTCTTCTTGAATGTTCTGGTCTTGAGGCCCCTCAGGACCTCCGCGTTGGCCCGCTCGGCCTGGCCATTGCTTCGGGGGTGCACCACTGAAGCGTAGCATATCTGCGTTCCAAGGTTAGCACATTATGTTTTGAAGAGGTTGCTGGTGAACTGCAAACCATTGTCGGTGATAATGCAGTTCGGCACCCCGAACCGGCTCACGATGCCCTTGATGAACTTGACCGCTGAACCCGCAGGGATGGTGCGGACGGCTTCCACCTCGGCCCACTTGGTGAATTTGTCCACGGCGACGTAGAGGTAGTGATAGCCCCCTGGCGCCCGGGGAAATGGGCCCAGGATATCAAGCCCCCAGACTGCGAATGGCCACGTGAGGGGTATGGTCTGCAGAACCCCCGCCGACTGATGGATCTGCTTTGCATGGAATTGACAGGCTTCGCAGGCCTTTACCAGTTTGACGGTGTCATTGAGCGCGGTAGGCCAATAGAAACTGCTTCGGAATGCCTTGCCCACGAGGGTTTGCGATGACGAGTGGTGCCCGCAGTCTCCATCGTGTATGTCCACCAGCAGCTCTTTCCCTTGCTCCCTGGAAATGCAGCATAGGGATACATCATTTGGTCGCCTCCGGTAGAGTTCCCCATCCTTGATGCAGTATGATGTGGCCTGCCGCGCCACGCGCTCCGCTTCCTCCTCTTTCTCTTGTGTCAGATAGCTCCGGAGCTCCGTGACCCAGCATTCCTCCTGAGGCTCCACCGTCAAGAGCAAACGCGCCCCCAAGGCTGGCCTGCAGATCGGGGCTCCCGAGGCTGGCGGCTGGGGGGGCTCCTCCCGAGGCTGCACCGCGCTTGACAGTGACGGCGTGGCCGAGGGCTTGAAGAGCCGCTCCTCGAAGACGCCAGGCTCCTGAGACAGCCGCCTGGACGCTCGTTTGGCGATGTCGTCGGCCTCCTAATTAGTGTCACGGGGCACGTGCTGTAACTCCAGCCCCCAGAACTGCTTCTCCATCCTGCGGACCTCCGCAAGGTAGGCTTCCATGTGCTCATCCCTTGGCTCGTATACTTTGTTGGAGAAGTTGACGAGGAGTTGTGAATCACCTTTGATGGTAAGGCGCTTTACTCCGAGGGCGGTTGCGGACTTCAGGCCCGCTATCAGGCCTTCATATTCTGCTATATTGTTGGAGACCTTTTCTCCGTGTTGGAAACAGAGCTGCACGGCGTAGTAGAGCTTGTCTTGGGTAGGAGATATAAGTACCACGCCAGCCCCCGCGCCGTGCCTGGAGAACGCCCCGTCGAAGTACATGACCCAACCGTCCGGCGCCTCACTTCCCGGGGAGAGGGACCGATCCTCACCAGCCTTTAGGCCCGGCGCCTCTGTCCATTCTGCCACGAAATCTGCCAAGGCGGACCCCTTGATGACTCGGGTTGCGCTGAATTCGAGCTGAAATGCTTGCAGCTCAATGTTCCACTCGGCGACCCTTCCGGCTGAGTTAGGGCTCCGGAGCACTATTTCCAAGGGGTACGCGGAGACAACCTTGATAGGGTGACCCTGAAAGTAGTGCCACAGCTTGCGCGAGGCCACCAGTAGCGCGAGGAGAAGTTTCTGAGGCACGGGGTACCGTTCCCTCGCATCTCGCAACACCGTGCTGACGAAGTACACCGGGTGCTCGACGAGGCTTGGAGCGTCGGTGCTGGTGGCGTCCTCCAGAAACCGTGGTGCCTCCTGAGGCGGTGGAGCCTCCAGAAGCTGGTTGCCTGGGGGAAGGGCCTTTCCCGCTCCTGGTGCGTCCCCCTGCGGCGGCTGGTCTTCCTCAATCGTGGTGGTGATCTCTACGAGTCCCTTTTGGTCCTGTTTTCCCTGGGCGCGCGCAGCTGCCGCAGCCTTGGTCCGACGCTCCTCCCTAACCGCCACCAGGGCCGCGCTAGCTGAGTAGGGAGTGGCGGCGAGGTAGAGTACTAAGGGCTCTTGTGGGCGCGGGGCCACCATCACCAGTGGGCTGGTCAGGTATCTCTTGAGGTCTTGGAATGCCTTGTCGGCCTCTTCAGTCCATTCAAAGGGCCCCTTTTTCTTCATCAACTGGAAGAAAGGCAGCACCCGCTCCCCCAACCTGGAGATGAAGCGCCCCAGGGCAGTCACGCGCCCAGTGAGCTTCTGCATCTCTCTGAGGGTCTTTGGCGGTCTCATGTCCTCGACCTCCTTGACCTTTTCTGGGTTGGCCTCGATGCCTCGGTGGGATACGAGGAAACCCAAGAGCTTGCCCGAGGGGACTCCAAACACACACTTCTCCGGGTTGAGCCTCAGGCTCACTGCGTTGAGGCTTGCAAAGGTTTCCTCCAGGTCTTGTATCAGGGTCTTGGCCTCGCGAGACTTTACCACAATGTCGTCGACGTACGCCTCCACATTCTTCCCGAGTTGCGGGCCCAAGGTGATGTGCATGAGCCGCTGGAAGGTTGCCCCTGCTTTGCGCAGCCCGAAGGGCATGCATGTATAGTAGTATACCCCACACGGGGTCAGGAAGGCCGTCTTCTCCACGTCTTCCACCGCCATCTTGATCTGATGATACCCGGAGAAGGCGTCCAAGAAGCATAACAGGTCACACTCAGCGGTGGAGTCGACGATTTGATCGATGCGTGGGAGCGGGAAAGGATCTTGCGGGCATGCTTTGTTGAGGTTGGTGAAGTTGAAACACATGCATTCCTTCCCTCCCTTCTTTGGTACCACCACAGGGTTGGCCAACCAATCTGGATATCGAACCTCGTGAATGACCCCCGCGGCTTCTAGCTTGCGGGTCTCCTAGACGATGAAGGCTTGCTTTTCGGTGGACTGCCGCCTTGCTTTCTGCTTTACGGGGTGCACGTTGGGGCACACGTTGAGGTGGTGCTCGATCACGCCCCGTGCGATCCCTGCCAGCTGATCGGGCTCCCAAGCGAACACCTTCTTGTTTGAACGCAAGAACTTGACCAGGGCTTCCTCCTGCTCGGGCCCGAGGTGGGCGCCTATGGTGAAAGTGGCGCTGGTGTACCCGTCCTCATCGACGGGTATCTACTTGGTCTCCGCCTTGTCTTGGGTGAACAATTGTTTCTTCTTGGCTGGCGCAGCCCCCTTGGGCTCTGGGGCCCCCGCATTGGCGGGCTGCGCTGACGCAGCCGTCTTGAAGGCGAGCTGGAGCGCTCGCAGCGCGTCCCCGGTGTCCCCAGGCACGGTGAGGACCCCGCTGCTCCCGGGCATCTTCATGAGGTTGTATGACGGGTGAGTCGCGGCCATGAATTGGGCCAGCGCTGGGTAGCCGAGGATGGCATTGTAGGGGAGGCCGATGAGGGCGATGTCGAAATCGACCAGCTCCGTGCGGAAATTGTCGTAGGTGCCGAAGGTCACTGGGAGCCGGATCTGTCCCAAGGAGCTGGATGCCCCGCCCCCGATGCCCACGAAGGGTTGGCTCGGCCGTAGCCGCTCCCGGGGTATGCGGAGGAGGTCGAAAGTTTCGACTGAAAGCATGTTGAGGCCCGCGCCACCGTCGATGAGGGTCCTGGTGACAGCCACCTGGCAGATGGTGGGGGTGCACAACATCGGGATCGCACCCGAGCAGGACAAGTTGTAGGGGTGGTCTTCCGAATTGAAGGCTAGCCTGGCCTGGGGCTCCGCCCGGTCCCGGGAAGCCCCCTGCCGCGCGGAGGTGGCGCCGACCTGGAGGATGAACGGCTTGACATGGTGACTGGAGGGCGGCGCCTGCGAGCCGCCCAGGAGGGCCGCGACGACCGGGAAGGCCGGAGCGATGTGGCGGGCGAGGAAGAGGTTGCGCGGCTCTTCCCAAGAGGCCACAGCGGGACGCAGGGGCGATACTTGTTGCTCGCCCCCTGCCGGGCCAGTGGCGGTATTGACGGCGGGCGACGGGGAGCGACGAGGGCGCGCGCCGTCAGGAGCCGTCCGGGCGACTCGAGCGGCGCGAGCAGCCCGACGAGCGTCACCCATGGGCGCGACGGTCGGAGAAGAGCAGGGCGACAGAAGGCGAATTCCGGCGCACCCCTACCTGACGCGCCAAATGTCGGATTTCGGGTTCCGGCAGACCCTTGAGGTTCGAACACTGGGGTGCGCGCGGAGGTTTCGCCTTCTACCTACCTGATCCTCGCCGAATCGCTTGGATCTGAACTACGAGAAGAACAACACAAGAGACACAGGATTTATACTGGTTCAGGCCACCATTGTGGTGTAATACCCTACTCCAGTGTGTGGTGTGGTGGATTGCCTCTTGGGCTGATGATGAACAATACAAGGAAGAACAGCCTCGCGAGGGTCTGTTCTTGTGGTCTCTCTCTTTTGCCGGCCGGATGGATCGATCCCCCTACCCTGTGGGTGGCTAGTCCTATTTATAGGCGAAGGCCCTGGGCCTCTTTCCAAATATTGAGCGGGAAGGGCGCCAACAATTGGCCAATTTGAAAGGGAACATCTAGTACACTTATCCTGACTAAAGTTGGTCCTCGCCTGTCAAAGGCTCTGGTGGTGACGCCGACTTGGGCTCCACGGTGACCTCCATCCTGCCGTTGGACTGGTCTTGGTCTTGTTGCACCGAAATGGATGCCTTTGCTTGATGCTCTCGCCTGCGCTTGCTCCCCTTGCACCAAAGAGGAAAGAAGGACACTGCGCGGGCTGGCGCCCGGCTGGCGCCCTTGGTCATCATGGCTTGTGTCATGGGCACCTCGCGAGGTACCCTGCCTTGAACTCTCCGCCTCCTCGTGAGCCAGCCTAACGAGGCCGTGCCTGAGGAAGCTCCTTGTTGTCTGCCCCGCGAGGCTTGGCCCCTCGTGAGGGTCTTGAGCTTGTGCTGATGAAGATGGGCCGTGTTGGGGCCCCTTGAGCTACGCCGCAGGCCGCAGGCAGGCAAGTCTGGGGACCCCCGTTCCCAGGACGCCGACAGGGTGTACCAAACATCACAACGTGACTGGGTGGCTATAAAGGTGCACTACAGGTATCTCCGAAAGTGTCTATTGGGTTGGCACGAATCGATACTGGGATTTGTCACTCCGTATGATGGAGAGGTATCTCTGGGACCACTCAGTAATGCATCATCATAATGAGCTCAATGTGACTAAGGAGTTAGTCACGAGATCATGCGTTACGGAATGAGTAAAGAGACTTGCCGGTAACGAGATTGAACGAGGTATGGGGATACCGATGATCGAATCTCAGGCAAGTAACATACCGATGGACAAAGGGGATTGTATATGGGATTGATTGAATCCCCGACATCGTGGTTCATCAGATGAGATCATCGTGGAACATGTGGGAGCCAACATGCGTATCCAGATCCCGTTATTGGTTATTGGCCGGAGAACGTCTTGGTCATGTCTGCATGGTTCCCGAACTCGTAGGGTCTACACACTTAAGGTCTAGTGACGCTAGAGTTGTTATGGGAAATTGTATGTGGTTACTGAAGGTTGTTTGGAGTCCCGGATGAGATCCCGGACGTAACGAGAAACTTTGGAATGGTCCGAAGGTGAAGATCGATATATTGGACGAAGGGTATTGGAGTCCGAAATTGTTCCGGGGGTACCAGGTGACGACCAGCATGTCCGAAAGGAGTTTCGGAGGCCCCGGCAAGCGTTGGGGGGCCTTATGGGCCAAAAGGATGGGGAATATCAGCCCACTAAGGGGTTGTGCGCCCCTCCCACCCCATCTCACTTAAATTGGAGAGGTGGGGGTGAGGGAGTCCTGGATTAGGGGATCCTCGGACAGCCGGACTATATGCTTATGTCGGACTGTTGGACTGTGAAGATACAAGATTGAAGACTTCATCCCGTGTCCGGATGGGACTCTCCTTTGCGTGGAAGGCAAGCTTGTCAATTTGGATATGTAGATTTCCTTCTCTGTAACCGACTCTGTGTAACCCTAGCCCTCCTCCGGTGTCTATATAAACCGGAGGGTTTAGTCCGTAGGACAACAACAATCATAATGATAGGCTAGCTTCTAGGGTTTAGCCTCTACAATCTCGTGGTAGATCAACTCTTGTAATACTCATATCATCAAGATCAATCAAGTAGCAAGTAGGGTATTACCTCCATAGAGAGGGCCGAACCTGGGTAAACATTGTGTCCCACGCCTCCTGTTACCATTAGCCTTAGACGCACAGTTCGGGACCCCCTACCCGAGATCCGCCGGTTTTGACACCGACAGGGGGCACCTCCCCTAGGGCAGCCGCCCCTCCTGGCTTGGGGGCAAGTTTCCTAGGGGTGGGGGCGCCCAAACCCATCTAGGGTTTCCCCTGTGGCAGCCGCCCCTCCCCTAGGGAAACCCTAGGGTGCCTCCTCCTCCGCCTTCCCCCTATATATAGTGAGGGAGAGAGAGGGCAGCAAAACCCCTTCCCTTGGCGCAGCCCCTCCCTCGTCCAACACCTCCTCCTCCTCTGAAGTGCTTGGTGAAGCCCTGCAGGAGAACCACAAGCTCCACCACCACGCTGTCGTGCTGCCGGAGCTCTGCCTCAACTTCTCCTCTCCCCTTGCTGGATCAAGAAAGAGGAGACGTCCATGGGCTGTACGTGTGTTGAACGCGGAGGCGCCGTCCGTTCGGCGCTAGATCAGATCTTCCGCGATTTGAATCACTGTGAGTACGACTCCATCAACCGTGTTCTTGTAACGCTTCCGCTTAGCAATCTTCAAGGGTATGAAGATGCACTCCCCCTCCCTCTCGTTGCTAGCATCTCCTAGATTGATCTTGGTGACGCGTAGGAAATTTTTGGAACTATTGCTACTATAAGGGCATATTTATCCCCAAGGTGTGTTGGTGATTGATGACAATGCTTTTGCGGACTAATCGTGTGCATTGAGTTTTTCAGAGATTCATCCTTTGGCACGAGATGATTCCCTCCCCTCGATGTTTTATTCAAGACGGTGTAGCTCCTTCGTTTCACTGTTGGTGGACTAGTTTCGTAGGAGTCACCGTACTATCAAGAGGGGATCCGCTTTGGTAAGGCTAGGGTGGAATCAACACATACACATCCTTATCACACCCGATGTTCCCTTCCGCATCTTTGGAGCTATCTTTCCTCTCCTTGCCTGCCCTGACCTGTCCCAGCAGTAGTACCACGGTCCTCAGCGGTAGTACCGCCGAAGCACGTCAATCGGTAGTACCGCTCCCCAAGCGGTAGTACCGCTTGCTGTCTTCGGTCGTAGTACCGCTGTGGTTCCGGGCTACTACCGCCTCGACTCAAGACCTCGGTTTTTCGTGTCGGATTTTGCGGCACTAGTAGCGGCAGTAGTGGCGGTAGTACCGCTCCAAGCGGTAGTACCGCCCCTACTTCTGTGGTAGTACCGCTCTGGGCCCAGGTCCCTGCTATCCTCGTGTGCACGGCAGTACCGCTGGGAGGGAATGGTAGTACCGCTGGTTCAGCGGTAGTACCGCCCTGCCCAAGCGGTAGTACCGCTCTGTGCGTGGCTGCTTGGGGGGTAACGGTTGGATTGTTTCCCCCACTATATAAAGGTGTCTTCTTCCCCAAATTTGACCTACCTCTTCGCCCAAAAGCTCCATTGTTGCTCCAAGCTCCATTTTCGCCCGATTTCTCTCCCTAGCCAATCAAACTTGTTGATTTGCTCGGGATTGGTTGAGAAGGCCCCGATCTACACTTCCACCAAGAGAAATTTGATTCCCCCACTAATCCCTAGCGGATCTTGTTACTCTTGGGTGTTTGAGCACCCTAGACGGTTGAGGTCACCTCGGAGCCATAGTCCATTGTGGTGAAGCTTCATGGTGTCGTTGGGAGCCTCCAATTAAGTTGTGGAGATTGCCCCAACCTTGTTTGTATAGGTTCGGTCGCCACCTTCAAGGGCACCAATAGTGGAATCACGGCATCTCGCATTGTGTGAGGGTGTGAGGAGAATACGGTGGCCCTAGTGGCTTCTTGGGGAGCATTGTGCCTCCACACCGCTCGAACGGAGACGTACTTTCCCTTAAAAGGAAGGAACTTCGGTAACACATCCTCGTCTCCACCGGCTCCACTCTTGGTTATCTCGTGCCTTTACTTGTGCAAGCTTATTTGTGTTGTATCCCTTGCTTGCTTATGTGCTAGTTGTTATTGCATCATATAGGTTGCTCACATAGTTGCATATCTAGACAACCTACCTTGTTGCAAAGTTTAAATTGGTAAAGAAAAGACTAAAAATTGTTAGTTGCCTATTGACCCCCCCCCCCTCTAGTCAACTATATCGACCCTTTCAATTGGTATTAGAGCCTCGTCTCTTTATTAAGGACTTTGCCGTCCGAAGAGTATGGTTGACACCACAGACATTGTGGAGGAGCACTTTGGTGTGAGTCCTACCTCGTCTACGGCCGATGGGGGAACCGCGGTCTCTCGTGAGGAATTCAATGTGGCTTAGACACATTGAAAAACTCCATGACGACCGAGGTTGAAAGCATGTTTACTAAATTCCAAGAAGGACTTAAACTGTCTACCTCGCCAATGAAAGTGGGTGATCCCACTAACAAGGTGACGGATGCTACCTCCGACAAGGGGGGAGCTAACAGTGAAAAGGGTCCTTCTACTAGTGGTAGAAATGGCACCGGCATCTATGCCCATGTGGAACCTCCAACTTATGGTGGACCGATTCCCTCTACTCATTTAAATCATGCCGGTCCTCCTCCTAAGATTGAGAAAAATGAGGATTTTGATTCTTGGGTGTATCGCTTCAAGCGTCATTTAAAGCATGTGAATACTAATCTTTGGAGAATCATTGAAGAAGGTTTCTATCCACATGACCCAAGCAACTTTACCCCTAGAGAGGTCATGGATAATCAATTCAATGAGAATGCTCTCTTCATCATCCAAGAATCAATTCCCCCCGAAGATCTCCCTCATCTTCGACCCTACGCCGTGGCCAAAGACGTGTGGCATTGTGTTATGTCTCTCTATCGGGGAAGTGCGAGCATTCAACGCTCCAATTATGAAGTGGTGCAAGATGAAGTTGATGAGTTTGCTATGAAGGAAGATGAAGAACCTCGTGAGCTCTTTCGGAGAGTAACCAAACTTGCGGTCTCACTCTGAGATCATGGGAGCAAGGACACGGATGATAATTGGATCAAACGCAAGTTCCTCAAGGCCATGATGCCCTACAAAAAGGCCATGTCCTCCGTCATTCACCAAAGACCGGACTTCCACTCCATGACCTCAAGTTAAGTGTTGGATGAGTTTGTTGCAATGAGCATCTTGGACAAGACCGCTGATAACGCGGTGCTCCGGTCTCAAAGGGCAAAGAAGCCCAACCTTGCCTTGAAGTCCAAGGTTATTGTGGAAGAAGAGGAAGAACAGGAAGATGAGGAGAGCAATCCCGAAGTACAAAATATGATTATCACGAGCACATGGCTCTTGCTTCAAGGAAATTTTGGAGCAAGAAGAACTCAAGAACCAACTTCAACAAGAACAACTCAAGTGGCTTCAAGGGCAAGCAACAAGTTAGAACTTGTTACAATTGTGTCAATGTGAGCCATTTCATTGCGGATTGTCCTTACGAGAAGCGGGAAGACAATGGTGGCAAGCTCATCCGGAAAGACAAAGCCAAGTCTTTCCCCAACAAGAACAACTTCACCAAGAAGACTCCTACTCGAGGGTTGGTGGTTCAAGAGGAATACCATGAGGATGACATGATGATGAAGATAGTGAAGCAATGGCCATGGCATTCGTTGCCATTGCCACAACTCCCCGGATGTCTCTCTTCGATTCACCCAACGAGAACATCACCGCCAAGTGCCTCATGGCTAAAGCCACCAACAAGGTAACCCCCAACATCAAAACCACCATCATTCCTAATCCCTCTTTGACGGATAGCATTGATGATAGTGAGGGGTCTAATGAGGAAGTAAATGAATTTGAGTCCTTTATGAGTAATCTCAAGGGCAAATCCAAGAAGAACTTTGTTGCTCCCTTGGAACAACTTGGTGAAGCCAATGACATGATCGAGGCTCACGAAGAATCCATCTCTAAGATGGAAGGTCATAGTCGTGACTATGCCGATGAGATATCAGATCTCTCTAATGCTCTTAAGGAAGAGCATGGGCATCATTTGGCTCTTGAGGAGTCACAAAATGATGACCATGCCAAATTAAAGAAAGATCTTGATCATGCTCTTGTTGTGTCTCGTGTGCTAACTTCCGAGAAGGCTAAACTTGGGGTTGATCATGCTAGACTCAAGGAGGAATTTGATGTACTTGACAAGGCCCACAAGGTCTTGAAGGGTGCTCATGCAAACCTCAAGGAGTCTCATGCTCAACTCCAAGTTAAGCTAACCAAGGAAAAGGCCACATTTCCCCACATGGTCTTAATTGATAATGCAAATGCTACTAAGCCGTGTTGTGAGCATGTGCATCTTGTGGAGGAGAATGCCAAGTTGAAGGAACAACTCGAGAAAGGCCTTGTGTCATGCATACAAGGTGAGAAGAACCTAAATGACCTTTTGAGCAATCAAAAGGAAGTTGTGGACAAGGAGGGAGTTGGGTTCTCACCCAAGTCCAAGAACAAGAAGAAGAACGAGAAGAAGAATGACGAGACCAAACAACCTCCCCCGCTTAAGCAAACTTTTGTGAAGGAGGGAGAGGATGCTCCTAAGGAGAAGAAGAACAATGCGAAGAGTGGTGATGACAAAAAGGGCAAAGCCATCTCTTCCAACAAAGCCAACGACTTTAACCCTTCTTATGTGTTGTGTCGTGCTAGTGATGGGCATGTTTATGCTAAATTTGTTGGTTCTTCTTATGAGTACATTGAATGGTCTATTTGGGTTCCTAAGACCCTTGTTACTAACTGTAACACCCCGGATGTAACTTTCCATCTTTGTAACTCCAACTCTTGCCATTTTCGGCTATGTGATATGATTTTCCCTCCGTGGTTGGGTTTTGTCCTTTGTTTTGCATTTTATTCATGTCATGCATATCATATCATGTCATCATGTGCATCTCATTTGCATACGTGTTCGTCTCATGCATCCAAGCATTTTCCCCGTTGTCCGTTTCGCAATCCGACACTCCCACATGCACCGGCGCACCCCTCTTGTCTTCTTTCGTGTGCGGGTGTTGAACGTCCTCGGAATGGACCGGGCCTTGCCAAGTGGCCCTGGTATAGCACCGGTAGACCACCTGTCAAGTTTCGGATCATTTGGAGCTCGTTTGATACTCCAACGGTTATCCGCACATCCGGAAAGGCCTCTTTTGAGTTGCAGCCGAACACCCCTCCAAAACAGCCCAATAACCCATCTAACTCCCCTCCATGCTCTCGGTCGTTCGATCACGATCGTGTGGGCGAAAACCGCACCTCATTTGGACACTCCTAGCTCCCTCTACCTATAAATATAGATCCCTTCCCCGAAATCCGGACGAAACACTAAAAATCTCCCCTCTCCGCGCCGCCGGACACGTCCGGGCGAGCCGGACACGTCCGCCCGCCGCCGCCCGGCCAATCGCGAGCTGCCACGTGGGCTTCGCCGCGCCCCCGT